>NC_133616.1:33353656-33657276 GCF_964106895.1 Numenius arquata | reverse complement strand
AAAGGTGTTTTCACTACTTTACTTATAATATGAGAAGAATTCAGTGATTATTGAGAAGAGTTCAAATAGTAAAAATCTTGCTTGGATATATTCTTAATTTTATATCTGATCTGGGTTTGTATATTGAAGTATTTTTCAGTTAAGAAATGTTGTAATGTTACACCCAAAACTGTAGGTTCAAATGCATATTTGATTGTAATGGCAACTGAATTGAACTCAGTCAGTTATTTATTTTTATATCCAAAAATCAGTCTTGCAAGGACCCAGCATTCGAAAATATTTATATGATAACATAAGGTCAGAAAGACACTTCTTGTAGCAATGCTTCTCAAAGACATTTGTTATTTAAAAATTTGGTTGGCATATTCTATTAGCAGCAATTTATGTTTACCAATGAAAACTGTAGGGATAGTTTGACTCCATGACATTTAACATGGTGAAGTAAAATGGCAGTTTCATGTTCTCCCCTTCCCTTCCCTTCCCTTCCCTTCCCTTCCCTTCCCTTCCCTTCCCTTCCCTTCCCTTCCCTTCCCTTCCCTTCCCTTCCCTTCCCTCCCTTCCCTTCCCTTCCTTCCCTTCCCTTCCCTTCCCTTCCTTCCCTTCCCTTCCCTCTTCCCTTCCCTTCCCTTCCCCCTCTCCCTCCCCTCCCCTCCCCTCCCCTCCCCTCCCCTCCCCTCCCCTCCCCTCCCCCTCCCCTCCCCTCCCCTCCCCCTCCCCTCCCCTCCCCTCCCCTCCCCTCCCCTCCCCTCCCCTCCTCTCCTCTCCTCTCCTCTCCTCTCCTCTCCTCTCCTCTCCTCTCCTCTCCTCTCCTCTCTCTCCTCTCCTCTCCTCCTCTCCTCTCCTCTCCTCTCCTTTCTTTTTGCCATACATAAAATATTATTTAAGTGCAAAGATATAGAACCAGAAAGACAAAGGGAATTGTATTTATCTCTTCACCAGTAGGCAGGACTGCAGACTCTGAAGCTTATGCCGAAAGGTATATGAAATATCATTAACAGAAAGGATCTTAAGCCTCAGGGTGAATCTGTCTCATTGAAGAGTACTTGCTTCAAGTGTCTGTCCTTCTGAGAAGACTAAATGGTAACGTTTGGTCAAAACAACTCTGCAGAAATGCTAAGCTTTGAAGTCAGATGATTTCTTATGGGAGACAGAAATCTATTACCTAATCAATGATAGAAAATAGCCCTAAATTACATATTAGCCAATTTTAAGGAAACTAATCTACTGACATACACACATTCAGTTTTTTTCCTGTTTTAAAATGTTTTTCCGGTACCTGTAAGGCCAGTAGGGTGAGTTATGATTCTGAACTTGGCCATGTGTTCCTAAAACTCTAGGAAGAGCCTACTCAGGGGCCTACTGTGATTTTGTGTATTGCAGAATATTTTTGTGTGAATTCTGAATTATCTAGGCCAGACGTTATCTTGTAAGAATCTGTTAATTTTTAGTTTAGAAGAATGTTAGTAGAAAATAAAATGTAGCAAAATAAAAATGTAGCATCGTTGCAGTGTCAAGTATTTCACAGCTTTTCAGTTTAATTGATAAATTATACTTCAGAGGAGACAGAAAACATAGATAAGAACAAATCTGTCAGCAAACAGGATTTGCCTCTGAGGAGAAACAGATGAATCCTTTTTTCTGATGGATATGTTTTTTACTTTTTTTTCCCTCTGCTTGCTAATTATCAGCTTCTGTCTGGGGACCATGTCATGTGGTGAGAAAGGAGACGCACCAAGTGGAATTGTTAGATACTATTTGCCTTTGATCATCTTTGGCACACAGCTTCCCAGTCAACCCTCTACTTGGTACCAGATCTCATCTGAGCAAAAAGTCCATCAGCCAATCTCAAGGTATCAGAGAGGGCCAAAAACTGATGGGTAGCAGAGGGGATACCATAAGTATAAAATCATCTATACGCTTTTTGTCATTACTTCTTAAAAGCTATGGTAAAAGCCAGTGATTTTTTTTTTTTTTTTTAAGGAAATACTGTGGGGTTGAAAGGAAGAAAGGCAGAAATCACACAAGGCCTGTCTCTGGACACAGATGTGACTGAAATATTAACCTTTACTGTGTACCTCTGGTAAATTATGATGGAGACACTAGGATGGAAATTTAAAGAGCTAATGAAAGAATATAGTTTATTTAACTGAATGCAGGGTCCATAGGACTTAAGATTGAATTGAGTGCTTGGAAACGGATGTGTACAGGGAAGCAGCAGTATAATACCCTGACCAGTAGAAAAAGGCTAGCAACAAAATGAAAAACTTCTAACTCTCTAAACTACAGAAGAGAATCAAGTATACTATAAATCATTATAGATTATAATGAGGGAACATAAAAGAATATAGTTCAAGCAAAAGAGGAATTATCAGTATGACCAAAACCTAAGGGCTAATGTAGAAATGAAAGGGAAGATAGAATACATACCAACAGAAGGAAGAACATACAGGTAGAAAGCACTTAGAAGTCATGTATGCCGAAAGCAACTCGATGTGATGAGGGAAGTGGGTCTATATAACAGAAGCATATGCTGTCTGTTGGTAGTTACTGTACAAAATATGAGTGGAAGGCTCAGAAGGTCTGAAATAAATATGATTGTTTTGTTGGTGTCTTTATAACAACACAAAAAACACCACCATACTCATGTTTCAATGTATGAAGATTTAATACCTCAGATTGGAAATATTACGCAGTGTTAAGGTGATCTTCAGAATAAGTCAAGGAGTACTATTCAGGATTCAGGCAGTAGAATGAATAATATCAGCATGTCATTGTACACATCTGTGTTTCTTCTATATCTTGCATACCATGTGCCATTCCAGTCCTCCTTGTTTCAAAAATGGTGTACTAGAAGAGAAAAAAGTTGTTTTGAGAAAGGTAATGTAGATCATCATGTCAAGAATGACAAAGTAAGGTATAATTTTTTTATTCTGGGAAAGAAGTAATTAGGTAGCTTTTGTATGACAATAATGTATGAAATTATTAGATGCATTGAGGAGATAGAGCTGGAAAGACACTTTGTTCTCCTTATTGATATCTGTTTAGATTGACATTTCATTGAGGACAGACAAACGACTGAAATATCTGTATACGTATGTGACGAGTATAGGCAACAAAGGAGTGAAAAGAGAATAATTAGTGAAACTATTTAATAACTGGAATCAAATGAAATAGCATAGGTTATAAAGGCAGAATAGGTGACGTGGCTTTGTATGAAAGCAGGAGATGACTGAACAAGAGGCTGGATTTTTTTTTCCTTTATATTTAAACCCTCAACTAATGGAAAATTTTGCTGTAAGCCTCTTGGCAATCAACAGTACTTACTATTCATATAATTGGAGCATATTTTACCATTCATAGCTCTGGACTGTTACTGTAGATGTTTAAGTCACATTAATTACTGAAGATCTTACGACTGACACAGATATGTATTACTCTGTGTGTCGCCACAATTGTCATATTGGTTAGTGCAGTTTGGTATTGTCACCTGATAGATTTTCTGAATACTTAAGGAATCTTTGGCCAAAAAAAACCACCACAGTCCAGCAATGACTACCTTCTCTTCTTTCTGGGGCTCTCAAGTCTGCTGAAAAGAATTGTTTCCAGGCATAGTTGCAGTTTTTAAAGTCTGTGTTTTGGTTCTTTTGATATAAGTGAATATAGTCAACCTTCAGAAACTGAGGATTCTTCCACAGATGAAGTCATAGATAAAAAGAAACTTCTAAAAAGTGTAGACATCTGAAAATCTTTGCAGAAGTAGTTTTTTCTTTAAGATTTATTTTCAAGCCACAAAAAGCAGCTCTCATCATGTGTGTTGAATACACTGAAACATACAAATCTGGTAAGCAGCTACATTCTATTGAGAAGAAGAATTTTAATTTCTTGAGCTTTTTTAAAGGGTGCCTCTTCAGGGAAGATCTATTATTCAACTAACCCTGTGTGATTTCTGATTCTAGAAGTCAATAATAAATTTGCCATAGAGAGTAGAATTTAGAAGCATTAACCACCAAATGCTGTGCTTTTGCTAAAAATTTTAGGAAAAAGATAGCTGTCATACTAACTCTCCTGCTTTTCCTCTGAAACTTCTGCTATTAATTGCAAATTAACCTGATAATTCCTCCTGATATTCTTATTAAGATGAATCCCCTTTTCATATAACTCTGGGTATGGGAGTCAGAATGCAGTCCTTGTGTTTGGCATGTGTATTGAAAGATGGAGTTAAAGAAAAGACAGTATTAAGATAACATGGTTTATTAAATGCCACTGTCTTCTTATCCCTTCTGCCTGCACACAAAAATTTCTGATTCTGCTCCACGTCCTCTGAAATCCTCTCCCAAGATATTCTTCTTCTGAATAAACTACATAGCCAGTTATGTTTATTTATGAAAATTAGTTCAGGGATGAAAATGCACACAGAAATGCAAACCCACAAAGATACTTTTATTGCAACCAATGTCCTTCTTACTCTGCCTTCTTGTTCTTGACACTGATTTGCACATTATTTATATTAGTTTTTCCCTTTTCAAAATCAAAGTCAAATCAAACTTCCACTACTATAGCTCAGTCTGATTCTGACTTCAGTGGGATTATGTAAGTTCACAGTCACCTCCTGATTTATTTTTTGCTGTTTTGTGCATTGTCACAGACAATCTGATTTGAACAATTCAAGCTGTCTTGGGCAGAAACACTATCATATTGACTCTGATGAAATGATGACATTGATACCTAAGTAATTGGATTGAATGTAGGTTGCAGGTTTTATTTACAAGCATGGACATGCACTGCACAGCAGGTAAGGTTATGCTGGTTTTTGTGTTTATCACATCACCCCCACTCTGTAAATATACCTTTAAAGATTTACTGAGTCTAATTAAAAGGTATGAAAAGTAAAGAAAATTACTTCCCCACTGGATCCCATGGATTCTTATCTTCATTTTTCAGAGTTCAAATTTCACAGGCCTGTCTAGGATATTTTTTTCATTAAGATAGTCATATATATGCCTTAGCTTAGAGCACAGCAGCCTGCATGTAGATGTATTTACCTTTCACCTTGCTTCCTCAGTATTTTGAAAAAGTTCAAAGAATGATACAGGAGCTTTACTTTGGTTTGAGATAGTGGCCATGCAGATGGAAAGTAGTTTAGAATGGAGGAAGAAGATCTTATGTCATCTTTTACGAATGTTTATGCAGCAGAAAGAGTGTCAAAAGCATCAACTGTAAACTAATCAGCAGGACTAACAGGTCTGTAATAAGACCTCTTTATCTTTGCTTAAGGAAAAGGTGCATGTTACAACTTGGCAGAGCTCTCTGAGACCTTAAAAATACTGTAAAAAAAAATCTTAGATACCATTTGATAATTAAAAGACTAACTTTTAGCAAATATGATACAAATAAAAGAGGGGCTTAAGGAGAGTTAAATTAGTGAGAGGGTGGTCAATCAATTTAAAAATAACTTGGTTTCTCTGGAATTTTTGTTTTTCTTTTCTTTTCTTTTCTTTTCTTTTCTTTTCTTTTCTTTTCTTTTCTTTTCTTTTCTTTTCTTTTCTTTTCTTTTCTTTTCTTTTCTTTTCTTTTCTTTTCTTTTCTTTTCTTTTCTTTTCTTTTCTTTTCTTTTCTTTTCTTTTCTTTTCTTTCTCTCTCCTCTCCTCTCCTCTCCTCTCCTCTCCTCTCCTCTCCTCTCCTCTCCTCTCCTCTCCTCTCCTCTCCTCTCCTCTCCTCTCCTCTCCTCTCCTCTCCTCTCCTCTCCTCTCCTCTCCTCTCCTCTCCTCTCCTCTCCTCTCCTCTCCTCTCCTCTCCTCTCCTCCCCTCCCCTCCCCTCCCCTCCCCTCCCCTCCCCTCCCCTCCCCTCCCCTCCCCTCCCCTCCCCTCCCCTTCCCTTCCCTCCCCTTCCCTCCCCTTCCCTTCCCTTCCCTTCCCTTCCCTTCCCTTCCCTTCCCTTCCCTTCCCTTCCCTTCCCTTCCCTTCCCTTCCCTTCCCTTCCCTTCCCTTCCCTTCCCTTCCCTTCCCTTCCCTTCCCTTCCCTTCCCTTCCCTTCCCTTCCCTTCCCTTCCCTTCCCTTCCCTTCCCTTTTTTTGATGTTTTTTCTTTCTTAAAAGAAGGAATTAAAAGCGAGTGACTCGTCACTCTTCTCGTATCTTCCTTGAGGCTCAGCAAGTAACAGTGATCTGCACTTTTATAATGTGTGACACTTGACAGCTGATTCAGCACAGTGTACAATCAAGAATTATCATAATTATCAATGATCATAGTACTCTGAAAATGAAACTCGGTAGTAAGCTTGTCATTAACTTTATTACCACTTTTGCTCCATAATTTTAGTCTAACAGTATTCTATCTTTAACATCAATAGTTTTGGATATTTTGCAGGTAAGGTCAAGCCTACAAACATTTGAGTGGTCATTTTCTGTATTTCAGTGCAGTTGCATATGTCCAGAGGTATGGATTTGGGATAGCTTTTAAAGATGATCAGTGGTCAAGAGCATAAGTAGGTTTAGGTACTGCAACTGATATATACCTTTTTGAGATTATTTTTTTTTAATCTTCTCGGAAGAAGAACTTAAAAACGACCAAGAAGCTAGCAAAACTTTCTTTGATTCTGGAGCCTGAAAGAGATTCTACAATCTACTTTATTTTGCTTTAGTATCTTTTCGAGTAAGTTTAGTATCCTTTTGCCACACAATCTTTTTTTTTATATATATTAGTACTTATATTGCAGGCTGAAGAACAACATGGAAACTTGGCCTTGCTTTAAGGATGCAAGATTGTCTTGTATTTGTGGATTCACCCTGAGATAGTGTAGAGTTTGATCAACTGTAGAACCTGAATGCAGCAGAGACAATGTTTGATCTATGGGTTTTTGGATACATTATTGTGGCATGGCATAACTCATAGGCAGGTAGGGTCTGGAAAATGCAGAGCATCTCTTCCCCTCTGAACTGGTTTGTCACATGCAGTATGGAACTATTTTTTCATGAGAGGCTTGGCTACATGGAGAGAGTTAACATTTCTCACTTTTTTTATCTGGGTTTCTGGGTTTTACAGTACCATATGTGAGATCACTGTTAAAGATATAGTTAAACAATTGGTACAGCGGTGGCAGTCACAGTCCATATTACAAGCATCCTATCACTCCGCATACTGTGAAAGAAATCTAAGACCTGTCCCTAATGTTTGCAATTAAAACATAGCATTAGTCTTGTTTCATATAATATTTTTCAGTATTTTTGCAGACCTTAAGATAAATGAGTACTATTTCTTTCTCCATGCACATCTGACCAAACCATATGGCAAGTGCTAGGCATGTAAAGGCAAAAAAAAATCTTACAAAACACTGTATGCACACATATATGTGTAATGTCTTTTAAATTAAACAAGAAAACAAAATTACTTCTGGTAGTCTCCTATCTTATCTGTGTATAAACTGAAACAGTTGCTGATATATGCAACTTGTGAAATGCCACAATATTTACATAACTGTACAGAATTCACTTTTGTTAGACAATACCTTCTTGGCAGTGTGTATTTTGAATTATGTCAATTTATAGGACTTCCTGTGGATGTTGATGAGAAAGAGAGGAGAGGATCCAGCTGCTTCTGTCATTCTTTTGCTCCATTGCTACATAAAAAAATTCTTCCTGGTGACATCAAGCAAACAGACCTTGCCTTGCCAGGAAGACTAGATTCTTCATGAATTTTTGCACAGAGTATGAGACAAACATTTCCAGGACAGAATAACTGAAAAACTAAATTGTCGCTGACATTAAGGGTGAATTGCAAGGTAGAAGCATATACCCAGAACTTTAGTTAGCCTTTATGCTAATCTCTGATCTACAGAAAAACAGATATATACTGTTTCTTTGAACTTAAAATCTTCTGTATACCCACCACATCATTTATTATTGACAAATTAATGTCAACATTTTTTCTGTAGCATTATGAATTTGAAAGGTTTCTCATAAAATTGAACTCATTTTTTGGAAACTGGATGCAGAACATTTTGACCTGCTGTTCAAAATTTTTATGACTAAACAGCCTAAAACCATGAGTCTTATTGATTGGGTCTATTTACACACCACTGCTGTCTTTTTTCTCTTAACATTATGTTCTTGAGGGGAAGAGGTCAGACTAAATTACTAACAACTTCAGCTTTGTGGTACTGCTCATTTACCGAGAATCTATACAGCGACACCAGCCTTTCTGTTGGTAATCCACCAGGATCTTTAAAAACAAGGTATAGTTTTTGCTCTTAACTTACTTACATGAATAATTTAACAAGTTCTGAGTATGATATATTCTTTACTTATTGACCTGTTTGGGAACTTTTAGTTTAGTCAGTTAAGGAGCTTAATTTAAAACAAACAAACAAACAAACCCAAACATTGAAGTAGCCTAAGTTTTATGGAATTCATTTTAACCATTTAGAAACAAGAGTACCTTTCTCTTACAGCAAAACTTAATCAGGCAAAATTTAGTGAAATTGTTTTTCTAATCAGATTTGTCTGTGAAGTTTGTTGGTATAGAAAGGATTTTTTTTCCCGTCAGCTGATTCATTAGAGATGACCGACCCCTGTCCAGTATGTTGTAGCTGGAGGGGAAAAAAAAAAAGTCAATATTCTATTTGGTCAGCTCCAAGCATCCAGTACCATTTGTGTGTGCTTACTGACTGTACCACTATTTTAGTACACTACAAGAGGTGAAAGAGGGGTGGGAGTAAGGTTAGAATTCTTCCATGGGAGAAGCTATAGCAAAAATATTATAAACATCAAATCCCAATAAAGGTCTTGCACAAGTTTGGGACTAAGGAAACAATAATATAGGATGTTCGTCTAATGAATTATAAGTGGTCCCCTAATGAGTGAAATGGAAGAAATTACATCTAGTTTGCTTCAGTTATTGCTATATGCAGAAAACCCCAAAATTATAGCTGTCTGGAAAACTGGAATTCTGTTTTGATAAATGTTGTTAAACTTTGAAGCATAGTCTCTTTGACTAACTCACGGAAACATTGGTCTCGATCTTTGAGGCCTGAGACATTCAGAGTAATCCATCCTTCTGATGCTAGTTTCACTTACATAAAAGAATAAAGGTAAAAGTGGATATAAGCATGGTAATTAGGTCAGTCACTAATTTTTGCTAGAAATTAATTTTTAAAAAATAGCGCACACTTCTATTTATTACATAAATTTCAATTATTCTTACTTGCTGAATTAGACAATTTTTATTAATGGAAACCTTCAGAAGATGCAAACTTTGCCTTTTATAATGAAACCCCAAAACCAGAACACATTCTTGATATCATGCTGGTAAATAGGTGCAAAAAGATCCCACTGGAAAAAATGTTGCAATAACGTAAGGTCACTATAAAAGAAATGCTGCTCAAACTTACTGTACATGTTTTCCCATCATTTTCTGTTCTTTCACAGATAGTAGAAAGTAAACAAGTCTCTGTTTTCAGTAAGCCTCTGGAAGTCCTCTATTCTATTTGTTGTTACCTTTCTTGTTGTAACAGTTCCTCTGTTTCTTAAAACTTAGCCACATAATCAAGAGTTCATTATGAAAAACCCATGTAGGGAAGAGAGCTTGCATGTGTATGAAGAAAGGAAAAATTCAATCAAATAATGAAAACATTTAAAAGAATTAAATCCATCTAGTTTTTCTAATTATTTTTGTTCTCTTCAAGAAAACAGGTTTTCTGTTTTATTCCTTATTTTAAAATTGGAAAAAAAAATAATTAGGGCATTACATATTTTTTACATTAAAGTGGGAGAAAGAACAAATAATATGAGAAGTCATTTGAGGCTTCAAGGGACTGAGGCCCCTGTCAAAACAAAACAAAAGAAAACGAATTATGCTAATTTTAGCCAAATGGTTTAAATAGTTTAAAATAGGTTTCCATGAATTTTTACATAGCAGGACAAAAAAATCTTCTGGTAAAAGATCCCACAATAAGTGGCAGAAGAACACTTAAACAAATATTGATTTTAAAGTGTCTTTAGCTTCTGAACAGAATTTTGTCTCACTAGAGAACATATAGGTAGAAAGAAATGTACATTTTAAAATATCACATTAATGTTGATAGAGGATTTGGTATGATACTTACCTTTCTCCAAGTCACATCAGTGAGGTCATACTTCTCAGATAAGCAGACGGAATAACCTTTCTAAAAAGAAAATCTAGTGATTTTGACAAGATGATTGATTTTCTTCTCAGAAGTAAATAGAAACAATGGAAAGAAAATATCGAGGGGAAAGTGTTATCATGGGGTTGTGAGTTAAAAATATATTCCTAAGCTTGCATGATTATGTAACGCTTTTAACACTTCTGTTATCAAAATGTTCATGATATGCCTGCTTCATCCAGTACAGAATTTTCTGAAGTTCTTGGCCACCAAATACTGACATAGATGGTTTCTGTACATTATTCAAACTGGAAATATGGCCCTGTTTATTCTGCTCTCAGCCCAGGCTAATAGGCTTTGCCTTTATTTAGGTCTTCTTAATTTGGTAGCAGGCCCAGAAAGCAGTGTTCTGACTTTTACCCATATACAGGACCGAGCATCTGTGGCTATGGGGAGGCAGACTTTTTTGATATCTTGTGTGTTTCTGTGCCGCTCCACTGCACTATGTCTTTCTATCCCCATTGAAACCAATTAACAATCCTGTTGTGTGAAGCACTGTAAAACCATGTCAAAATACATGGGGATATGTAGACATGGCAGATAAATGCAGAAGGTAGTACTGTTCAGTTTAAAAATTCACATTTTAAACTGAAAAAGATTAAGGGCCTCATGTAAATAAGGCTGGGACTCTGTTTTAGTGCTAGTTCTTAATCTTTCTAAGAATCACCAGAACCGGGACTGATGTGGGACAATCCTCATAACCTGTAAATGGTTCCCCAGTCTTCACCCTGGATCTGGAGTTTGGCAGTCTTTGACATCAGGAGACAGTCAGTTCCTCATTTGCTTTCATAAGATAGTGTAGTATTTGCAGCACAGGAGGCCATGGAATCCAGGTTGTCTCCATACATCATTCAGTGCACCAGAGACAGTGACACACTGAACCTAGTGGCACTTACTCGCAAGGCTGAAAGTTATGTCTATCTTTGGAAAGCAAAAATTCAAGAAGGATAGGATTTTATTCAATAGCATACATTCAATTATATTATCTTCTCTTTTTGAAGCAGTTGAGGATTTCATATGTTTAAAATCAAAGTGAAGACAAACTCTATGGCTTTTTTGAACGATTTTCAGACGAGAGAGAGACATTTTTAAAGGTAAATATTTTCGGTTTGCAAAGACTTTTTTTTTTAGGATTTTTCCCCATATCCACAGAGTACATGCATTTACAAATGTGCTTCATTAACACCACATAAAAATCTTACAGTCTCAACAGAAATGAACAGCAGTGACATTTTTTTCACAAAGAAATGGAGTGAAAAATATGAGTAATTTGTGAAGGTCTCCTGTCATCTGTAGTAATAGACTTGTGGGCAGTATACAATAACAACTCTAGGAATCAGTATTAAAATTATAGCCTGAATAGCTTTAAAAAGATAATAACTAGTTCCTGTTTTCATCACAGGTCATTTTTCACTTATAGACTAGAGCAGCACCTGCCACTTTGACTTCCCTTGCATCTAGAATCTGTTTCTTTTAGCAGTTTTTGGTATACCTAAGTCATTTAGCTATCTTTAATCTCACATCAGAGTGAAAGGTCCAAACTTCAATGCATCTTTGGAAAAAAAGTGTCTCTTGGCTTTCAGAGAGAGATCTATGGTCAGGGTCGCTTTTGTATTAGCAGATCAATAATAAAGATAATCATACAGTGCCACTGACTTCTGTCATGTCTGACCTTGAAGTGCTAAGTTATTGCTCAATACCAGTCAGAAATATTTCATCCCATCATGTTTGCTTTACTAATTTTTAACAATCTACAGAAGTATCTTCTTCAAATACAAATATAAGTTGGAAGAACAAAAGGTAAATAAAAGTGACAGAATTATATAAACTGTATCAGATCAGATCAGATTAGACTGAAAGTCTCCTTATGGACTTTAATGGGTATCATTTACACTGTTAACTGAGCCTATTACAGAAAAGTACAATTACTTTTCTGCTATTGTGTGACAAATGTTCCAAGATTTATCAAAATTAGTTTCCAACCCCAACAGAGGGTGCCTGATTGATTTTTTTTTTTTAAAGAAACAGCTTCTTTTTCTTAATACTGAAGAAGGAATTAAAATAATTTGAAGGATTTGGAAAGGAAACAGCTCCATCATGTTGAAATATTACAATGTTATAAGAAAACTGCAGTCACAGGAAGTAAAAAATTTAATCACAGAAGAAGAATGGGGGTGAGTTTTGAAATGGTATTTATTTTGTTTCTACATTAATGCCTTTCAACTCATATATAGAAATAGCTTCCCAAATAATAGGTTGGAGATTTGGCTGTATTAAATATGCATGATATTTATTTGAAGAAGACATAGTGGAAGACTGGCTCATCTAAATATTTCCAGCAGTCACTGATGATGGTGCAAAGGTAGTTTGGCCAAACCCCATGAAAAAAAAATCAAAGAAGACAGTGATCACTAGCCCAACCTTAAGGTTGTTGTTTATTATCTTAATTTATTTTGTTGGGTTGTTTGCTTTTTTTTTAAAAAAAAAAGCAGAAAAGACACAAGGCAATCTTTCCCGGGAATTTTGAGAAACACACTAACAAAAATATTGCTGAAACAAAATTCCTGCACACAGAACACATTCAGGTTTGGCTTCTTATTACATTTTTTGTACATATACAAAACTAACATTTAACCATAGCAGTTTTGTTCAGTTAAACCAAAAATTTAATAGATTCTTTAAATGTGGAAGGAAACATGTCTAGATTGCATCTTTGACTGAGTAGCTTGTCCTGTTGTACTATCATAGAATCATAGAATGGTTTGGGTTTGGAAGGAAGCTCTGGAGATCATCTAGTCCAACCCCCCTGCAAAGAGCAGGTACACCTTCAACTACATTAGGTTGCCCAGAGCCCCATCCAACCTGACTTTGAATACTTCTAGGGATGGGCATCTATGACCTCTCTGGGCAACCTGTGCCAGTGTTTCAGCACCCTCATTGTACAAAATTTCTTCTTTATATCTGGTCTGAATTTACTGTCTTTTAGTTTAAAACCATTACCCCTTGTCCTATTACTACAGGGCCTACTAAAAAGTGTGTTCCTGTCTTTCTCATAAGCCCCCTTGAAGGACTGGTAGGCTGCAATAAGTTCTCCCTGAAGCCTTGTCTTCCCCAGGCTGAGCAACCCCATCTATCTCTGTCTCAGCCTGTCCTCATAGGAGAGGTGTTCCACCCCTCTGGTCTTTTTTGTGGCCCTCCTCTGGATCTGCTCCAACTGATCCATGTCTTTCCTGTGCTGAGAACTCCACAGCTGGAGGCAGTACTCCAGGTGGGGTCTCACCAGAGTGGAGTAGAGGGGCAGAATTACTTGCTTCGACCCACTGCCCATGCTTCTTTTGATGCAGTCCAGGATTCAGTTGTCTTTCTGGGCTGTGAGTGCATGCTGCCATCTCATGTCCACTTTTTCATCCACTAGTACCCCCAAGTCCATCTCAGCAGGTTGCTCTCAACCCCTTCATCCCCCAGCCTGCTGGTTTCCCTGATGCAGGTACAGGACCTTGCACTTGGCCTTGTTGAACCTCATGATGTTCACATGAGCCCACTTATCAAGCTTGTCCAGATCCTTCTGAATGACATCCTGTCCTTCAGGCGTGTCAGCGGCACTGCTGTCATCACATACTACAATTACCAACAGACAAAAAACATTTTCCTTTTAAAAGTTGCAAGATATAGTGGCTAAAGCCAAGCTTTTGATCCCTATTCAGGATGTCTCCAAGAGAAGTCTGGCTGAACTCAATCAGAGGATAACAAAAAGAAAGAATTATTAAAAAAAAAATAAAATAGTGTTCTAACAAATTCAAGAACTGATTTGTTAAAAAAAGAAAATTATCAATATATCTTGCAGGAAAAATACACAGAATTAAGTCATAAACACAAATCAACATGCCTGGGAAACTTTAAAACAACATAAATCAGATCTCATGAGTACACTGATGAGGCAGAAAAGCTGGGGGAAAATGTTCTGGTGCGACATGAACATAACACTATAGCAGAACAGGAAAAACTTCAGAACTTTCTTCAGAAATACCCAAACCAACAGTACTTATACAACGCCTGATTTTTACTAAATCTGATTTATCACAGAGACAGAAACAATCAAAGTCTTAACAAAATAACAGAACCTGAAAGTAGAATAAAAAATTAAAAACATACTGAAATGAAATTAAAAGACATAGGAAAAATATTTGTATGGTTGTGAGAATTAGAAAATTTTAAAGTCATCAAACATGTCCAGTTAATTTTAGTGTTAGTATCCGTAAAAATAATAATAATTTAAAAAAAAATTAAAACTCCCTCCTGTCTTTTATACTTTGTAACTGGAAAACTTTATCAATTTCAGTGAAGTACTAGGCTTTACTCTTGCTTGCCAGTGACATCTCTTTTGTCAGCCCCTCTCACAATGGAGAATCCACACACACAGTACGCACCCCCAGGACCCAAATACTTACTCTATGGCAGGCCAGAATGTCCCTAGAAGACTTTAGAAAAAAATTGATTATAGGGAACAGAACTGTAATTTCTCCTGGTGATAAATCTGTTTGTGGTTTACTTAAAGCGTCATTTTAAAATATTTGTAAGTTCATGGCTGTGTGATTCTGTGATCTTTTTAACAAGATTGATATTAAATACATGCTCTTAGTTTATCTGCATCATCTTATCATTTTTGCAGCATTTAATAGATTTGATGCCAGACCTTTCTATAAAATGACAAAGAAATTTACAAAAATGACATATTATGAGAAAATTCAAAATTCTTACAAAGCCTAGCAAATTAAAGATAGATTTGAAAATCTTTGCTAAATGTTTAAATAGATGTTTGGGATTTAGACACTCATTTGTTTTTAACTAATTAATTTCTACTCGCTTTTTCCTGACTCTCATTCAAAAAAATTAGATAATATGGAGTCCCCTAAGTGTCTCAGACATTCATAACTTCAAAAAGCAACATATGAAGAAAAAGTATCTATCCTGTTACAGACTTTCATTATGGAACAAAAGGCTTGGTGGGGTGGTGAGTTAAGTGACAGAAAACAGTGGCAGAAAAACACATCAAATACAGATGAAGCATGTAAGCACTCACTCAAGTATTTTTCTGGAATTCTCGGTATTAAATTTCCTTTGAAGGTACAGAATTTGAGCAAAGAATGAAATCCACTAATATGCTTTCTTAACAGCAGCTCTTACAGTCTTCCTCTTTATCTGGATTTGGAGTAAGAAATAGTATCTTCGAAAGAAAGATTTAAATTGGTTTCATATGTTTTGGATTTGCTTGCATGTTTTCTTATCAGAAAACATAAATATATCTCATAAAAATAGAGCGTAAAAGGTGACATGGGAAAGTAAAAATGTAGAAAGCAACAGCAAAATAGTAGCAAAAATGTGATATAGTGAAAGGACTCTATTTTAAATCAGCTAGGAATCTGAGGCCGTTACTGCTTAGCAGTGCTTATGCAGTTTTAAGGCCTTTTCTGCTTCTTACACCACCCCACCAGTGAGTAGATTGGGGTGCAGAAGCTGGGAGGGAACACAGCTGGGACAGCTGATCTCAACTGACCAAAGGGATATGCCATGCCATATGATGTCATGCTCAGCAGTAAAGCTGGGGGATGAAGAAGGAAGGGGGGAACATTCAGAGTTAGGGCATTTGTCTTCCCACGTAATAGTTGTGCATGATGGAGCTCTGTTTTCCTGGAGACAGAAAGCCTGCTGATGAGATGTACAAAATTAATTCCTTGATTTGCTTTGTTTGCACACACAGCTTTTCCTTTACTTATTAAACCATCGTTATCTCAGCCTATGTTGTCTCACTTTTGTCCTTCTGATTGCCTTCCCTATTCCACTGTGGGGGAGTGAGTGAGTGGCTGTGTGGGGCTCAGCTGCTGGCTGGGATTAATCCACAGTGTTTGTCAGTCTCTTTCTTGTTTTCTGTAGATCTATCCAACTGACTGTTGTTTTGCTTTTTATTTTCTCTGCATATGGTTTTTTATTATTATTTTTTTTTTGTGGGTTTTTTACCTTATAAAAAAACACTAACAAAAGTGTTTTTTAAAGCCTCTAAAATGTAAACCATTTGCTTGAGATTTTTATTCATTTGACTACAACACCAATCTCTATCCTTGTAGGAAATTAATCTTTCAAGAGGCATCCCTTATTTGTGAATGTCTCTAAACAACAAACATCCCAAACTACACATATAAATCCAGGTCATAATAAATATAATATTTTCATTAGCTTGGCCTAATCTTGAAGAAAAAGATTAGAAGAAAAAAAATCCCCTATTTTTCATGTACTCTTCCACTCCTAGCATGTTCTAACTTGAAGAATACTACATTAGTTTCTCCATTTTCACTTCTTTGTTCCAGAAAATCCTTTTTAATTTCCAGAACACCTCCTTTAAATTTATCCTAGTATAAGTACAGGACTTGGTGTCAGAATCTCAGACACAATGTTGATCTTTTGTAATACAGAATTCAAACCATGTAAATCTGGTTATTCTTAAAGTCAGTGAGTATCTTAGCTTCCATTTGTTTATTCTACTATTTGCAAATTATTATTCTGAAACTCACTCTGGGCGTCTGATTTAATGCTGAATCTTGATATTTGAGATCTAGAGAATCGCTAGAAGCACAACTTGGTAATGATTATGTGCAACATTGAAGCAATACACAAAAGGCTTCCAGTGATCCCTTGTGACATAATCCAAATCTGAAGCCAGGTCTACATTTGTGACATGATTACTTCACTAATCACAAGAAAGCTATAAGCACCATTCTATTTTTGCTCTACCATATTGCTAAGTGTCTAACATACAAGCTGAACATACAGTGATACTCAAGTTATAAAATAACATTACAGGCAACGTCCAGCATAACTTAGCTGACGGAGGGAATATGTTTGAACATCAAATGCATTTCAGTGTGGAGGAAAAGCCAATTTTTGTAATTTTTTTTTTTTTTACCAGGTCTGTAAATTCAGTGTAAATCCAGTATAAATGAAATGAGAATGGAGGTACTGGTAGCATTAGAATTTCTTAGAAGAAATTAACATAATTCATTTACATTAGGTATTTTTAAAGTGAAAGTTACTAGTTATTATCATTTTTGCCTGAATGTAATTTCTTGCACTACATGTATCATACACATAATAGGTCATAGAAGAGGTTGTAAAACAGGTAAAAAGATATTAACCTGAGAGTTCATTGCGCCTGTACTGGAAATCCTCGCTCAGAAACAAGATTTTCCTGGATAAGACAATTCTACTTAGCTTCTCCCATGTGTTTCTATGAAGGTTGTTTGAGAGATTTTCCTATCTCACTAGAGCAGCTTTTTGAATACAGGGTTGTGATGTGATATTCTGATATTCAGAATTTCTTAGTTCTACGCACTTACACTATTGAATAATTTATACTATTAGTCAGATTTTGTAGAAAATAATGAAATTTCACCTTTGGTGGAAAATGTATGATTGCTTTAAATCTGTATCCATTTATTGATAATGGTTTGACTTACAGTAGTTCAGGTAAGGTGGACACAGAGTCCATGTTTAAAATGTAAGGTATGGAGGGGCTTGGGTTTTTTCTGATTCTGTTCTTTCTGCCACTGCTTATTGTACCTTTACATAAGATGTATGGTTTTTCCTGATGCATAAACCAATAAAAACCAGGAAAAAACTTAAAAATACAGGATTATTATTTTTACATATAAAAACATCCTTTGTTCAGAAAGACCAGTGTCCTAAAATGCAGACTCAATAAATATTGTCTATGCTCTTCTAACTTTCTCAATGGGCTTAAGAAATCTTTCTCTCTTGAAACACATTAACTTATTCATATTTCATCAACTATTTTTCTTTTCTTTTTTTTTTTTATGTGAGATCTGACAGTTGTTTTCTAATTAAATATTATTCGTTTATTTTAATTATGAGGGATAATTTTATTATGCACTGTAAGGAATATTGTAGTAAATCCCCTGAATTGTGTGCGTTCAGCTGTAATGATACCTTTACGGAAAAGAAAGACCGCCTGCCTGATGCAAAAGGTAGGCAGCCCCTTCAGGTCATTAAAATAATGATTAACTTGACTGCCTGTTTTCACATCCCCTTTATAAATATAAATCTATAAAAAGTCACTCACTGGCAATACATTACTTGGTTAATAGCCACTTCAGGTAGCAAAAAAAAAAAAAAAAAAGGGAAAAATAGTCTCAATTTTTAGAGCAGGTGTCAACACACTGAGTCCTTTTTAATCCTCTGTGACAGTAGTGGGTTGAGTTAAGGGACTCAGTGGGATGAGTCAGAGGTCAGGTCCACTGCTTATGAAAAGCAAGAAGCTTGGGCTGCCCTCCTTCTCTGGGGAGCTGCTTTTCAGCGGAGGCGGTCCCTGGTGCCCCTGCCTGAGCTGTGTTGCAGCTGCTCAGCAGCCATGTCTGTGCCCAGGCTCATACCACCTCAATCGTGACTCGGCCTGAACACGTGGGTTGCCAGCTTGGCCTTGGACATGCCTTGCCCCAGTGCATTTACCAGGCTATCACTGCACCAAGGCTGGCCCTTGCCACTGTCTTGGCCTGATCCTGACCTTGAGTTGCTGCCTCAGAGCCATGGCTCTTTGTCAGGACATCACCCAGCCTGTCTTGCATTCACCCTCAGCTCCTGGCTCCCTCCCCATGGGGAACAGCTAGCCATCAATCCTTCCTAAAAGCAGGTTAAGAAAAGAACACTAGCACTGTAATGCAGAGCAGCATGGTATATAATTACTGATGGCAATCAGAAGGTAGATATTGTAGTAAGGAGCTGATTTTTCCATGGCATAATTTACAACAATGAACAGTTTAAGAACTTTTTAAGCTGGAGTTTTCACAGTGACAGTAATGCTTATATATCTCAATAGAATGAACATGACTATATTGTTCTGTTTTCTGGCCAAAACACTTTTAGCTTCCACACGATTCTATGGGAGTGTATTCCACTGTCTAATTTCACTATTCACTATTTCAAAACTTCAATTTTCCCTCACAGTTAAATGGATTTTTACCTTAGAATTTTTTTTTCCAGGGTCTATTAACTTGCATAGTGCGGACTCCATCTGTAGTGGAGGATTTGCATTCCAGTGTATTTCTAAAGTTAATTGGTGTCAGTTTTATATCCACAAACATGTTAATGGAGGAATAAAACTGAGATTCTACTAGTTACTAAACTACTCCACATGCAGCCACATTTATGGTTTTGAATAGAAATAGGACAGATCTTAAATAAAGTGGTACTAATGGGAGCTACTATGAAACTTCCTTTCATTAGTGAATTAAGCAATGCAGCACAAATGAAAACAGAGGTTTTTGTTTTGCTTTTATATTGGTTTTGATGAAAGAACATAATATACATGAAATAAACGTATTCACTAACTGCAGAGTCAGTAGCAGCAGCAGCAGTCTGACATGAGCATCTCTGGTTTAACTTGATAGGCCTTTGAGTGGATGTTTTCCTTCTAGTACCTTCCTAGATTCTCTCCTGTGTACAAAGTTCAAAGCTATCTTTTAAAAAGTTGAGGAAGGTAAAGCATGTTCGCTTGTAGGAAGAAGAAATTGAATCATAATACATTTCTTTTCACCACTTCTTTTACAGGTGGTATATTTAGCTTTTTCTTGTTAATATGAGATTAAAAAAGATTCTTTTGTGTCTGAGAAAAATTTCTGTGGTTTGATACAAAGATTCTCCAATGCCATATTATTTCTTTTTAAATAGGATCCAGTATTATCCTTTCTTTGAAGTTGTACATAGTTGCTGAACAAAAAGTACTTGAAACTTTGTAAACACAGCCAATCTCCTAAACCCTTGGAGTTTAATGGAGATGATGAAACATTTTATTTTTTCTTGGCAGTGACAGTTCTATGTCTTTTTCAAGTAGAACCAACAAGCCAGCATGGCATATTTTTGTCTTCAAGTCACAACACTTACCAGAAACAAGCAACAAGACCCTCAAATTACATTTACACCAAAGTAGCAAGACAAGTGTAATCTAACTATCAAAGGAATGGTACACTCAAGTGCTCCAAATACTGCAAACTCAGCCCAGGTATAATTTGTGTTGACTAGATTTAAACAGAAGAACAGTGATAAAAACAGAAACAGTCATTATCAACAACTTAGATATACCTAATATTATACAACTTTCTCCAAGCTGTAATGTAGATTTTGCTACAACACCAGGAAATGCCGGAAGTGTGAATATGTGATTACATTTCTCATACAGCTTAATGTGTTTTATATTTGTACAACAAAATGCATCTATACGCCATATGTATATGTAACACATATAGATGAGAAATAACGTATAACTTCTGTGGACGGGTCAGGAGTTTAGTAGAACCCTTTCCAGTGTTTACTTTTAGGGAATTATGTTTCCTTTCTTTAGCTCTCTGACACTGAGAAAATAGGTGCAGAAATGTTTCAGGCACCTTCATTTTCAAATATTGTAATGTTTCTCTCTAATCCTTTCATTTTTTTCTTTCATTTTCTCCAATTAAGATTTTGATGATTTATACGATCGCCTTGATCAATGCAATCAAAGAGAAGGTAGTTTAAAGATAAGAAAATACTCCTAAGGAAAAATAAAATTAAGAAATATGTGTAAAGATATGTTTAAATATGAAAATAATTTTTTCTAAGATACAGCTGATGTTTTTTATAAAGATTCTTCCTAATTTTGTATCAGTAGAGTTTCAGGATACCACTAGAGGGAAATAAATGGGAAATTCTATTATTGTTAATATTGAACTTGATGCAGTCTATTATGACGTATTCTCTGCAAGGTAACTGCATTCTTGGGGACAGTAGGACATTGTGGATGAGGACAGCATTAATAATCTAAATGAAAATTATAAGCCACTATTTTAAATTTTTAAGTCATAATAAGCAGTCCAAATAAAATGAAATTAATGAGTGGAAAGCTATCCATTTCATGAAGAAGACTGAGAGATTTGGCTACTATACCTTTTCATATGATCGAATGGATGGCTTTTCTTACAAATTGTATAATCAGGAAAGAATGTACAAATTCTATATGCATAGAAGGGGAAAAAAATAGCTGAGGATGGAGTATGTAATTACACAATCTAAACTCCTAAACCAGGGTAGGCCAGGGTTGCTTTCAGATTCTCCCATAGAGATGCAGATTAGGATTGCTTGCAGATCCCCCCATAAGGAGAGATACTGTGCTACCTCTCTTCCCCTCTCCTGAAACACCTGGACAATTACATGAAATTTTGAGTCCTGTTATCTCCCCACTAACCCTGCTACTTATATGGCTCTGCCATCACTCTTGCTACTGTTTTTAAGAAATTGCTGCCAGCACTCAGCAAGAAGCCCTCCAGCTTCAAGGAGAATGAAGGGAGTGCAGGCTGAGCCCTTGCCCTGAAATAAGGATCAGGGATGTAGTCAGAAAGAACACCTGCTTTCTGCTTAAGTAAGCACTATGACAGGTAACTTAAAAAATTGCCCCAAAAGGTAGTTTTGTAAAAATTATTGGCATTATTGAAAGCCAACTTTTCATAAGAGTAGCACCATTTCCTAAATTTTAAATAAATTCTTGTGCATCACTGAATTAGTAACATCCAGTAAAACATCCAGTAGAGAAGACAACTATTTGATTGTCAAATGGAATAACAACAGTTTTCCCTGCAGTGAAATCTCTACTACTGTAATTAGGTTATGTCATACTTTACCCTGAAGGGAAGATTAAAACACAAGACCAGCCAGTTCCATCCACTGTATTTTTCTATTTATAGTTTAGTGTTAAATTGCTGCCTTCATGATGCAGCAAAGACATCAATAATGGAATAACAACTCTTCTGTTGCTCAATTAAGTTTGCTACATGGATATTAATGTAAATATGGATCTTGTAAGAGAATTCTGTTGACTAATCATTTGTAGTATAATAATAAATATTATACAAATGAAGAATTCTAAAAGAAAAAATAACACAGAAGAAATACATATAAGTGGGACAAAAAATATATTGACACATTGATGGAATTGTGCATTTTCTTTCTTTTTCTTTTTGTTTTGCATTTCCCCTTAGTTCACTACGCAGCACTAAACAAACAAACAAACAAACAAACATCAACAACTTAAGAACAACACTGCTGGATTATAGTTTGATGTGATAAGAAGAATTGCCTACCACTTACGAGCCCATTTTGCAAAAAGAAATACAAAATTACATGTTTAGATCTTAACACCTGTTTGTTTGTGTTCATTTTTATAGATAACAAAAATGTTATTCACCGGTGTGAATATTGTTTGGTTTTCCATGTATATTTGACAAATAAGGAAACCAGATGTTTTTATACCTAATGTAAAATCATCCTGCATCTCTTTTGCCTACAAAACCAGATTGCATTGCTAAGTGAATCTCTTAATGGAGAAAAAAATACCAGAAGATAATGGTTTTGTAAAGTCTTCAGTGAGTTAGGTGAATCTTAAAATGCTTGATGTTTATAAAATGGAAAACAGCAGTAGCTTCATGTTGTCCCTGAAGTAAAGGTAACAGTTGGGGAGGCTTCTGATTTCTGGCTTTTGGTTTCTGACTTCTGGTTAGAAAGCTCGAGCTTTCTCTTAAGAAAATGAGATTACACTGTGAAATAAATCATACAAAAGCATAGGCACAAGACATAGTCAGGAGAAGAAAAGGTGAAAAGGGACTTCAGTTAGACTTCTGTTCTGTTTTGTTTTCTTTTTTTCTTAAAATATTTTGTGGAGCTTTTGTGAGTGACACACAAGTAAGCCCTCTCCCCAGTCTCAGATGACTCTAATACCAAGCTTAGAATGGATTAATAGGGATCTGGATTTTTTTGTCTGACCACTGGTCCATGTATTGAGGCCCTCCAATTTGATAGAGAGAACCGCTTCTAAAGGATGTATTTGTTTAAGGTTACCACACAAAATGAAACATGATCTTTGGAAAAACAGGTAAGCTGATAATGCACATGACCACCTTAGAAGCAGTTTCATATAATGGCTGAGATCATTTAAGAGAGAACAAATAATGCCAATGACAGCTAGAAATGTTGTCATTGAAAATTACACAAAGTAACCCACTTTTTTATATATTTATATTGGATAGCTGGAAAGGTGTAAGAAGGAAGACATCAACTATATCCTCATTGCTTTCTGGAACAGTGACTATGTGATGTAATAGTTTAAAAATAGTTTTTATTTGTCCTGCTTGACAAACCTGATCTCCTTCTATGACAAAGTGACTCGCTTGGTGGATGAAGGAAAGGCTGTGGCTGTTATCTACCTAGACTTTAGCAAGGCCTTTGATACAGTGTCCCACAGTATCCTGCTGGAGAAACTGGATGCTCATGGCTTAGATGGGTATACTCTCCGCTGGGTTAAAAACTGGCTGGAGGGCCGGGCCCAGAGAGTGGTGGTGAATGGAATGAAGTCCAGTTGGCGACCGGTCACGAGTGGTGTCCCACAGGGCTCGGTACTGGGGCCGGTTCTCTTCAACATCTTTATCAATGATCTGGACGAGGGGATCGAAAGCACCCTCAGCAAATTTGCAGACGACACCAAGCTGGGTGGGAGTGTTGATCTGCTGGAGGGTAGAGAGGCTTTGCAGAGGGATCTAGACAGGCTGGATCGATGGGCTGAGACCAACGGAATGAGGTTCAATAAGGCCAAGTGCCGGGTCCTGCACTTGGGTCACAGCAACCCCAGGCAGCGCTACAGGCTTGGGGAAGAATGGCTGGAGAGCTGCCTGGCAGAAAAGGACCTGGGGGTGTTGGTCGACAGCAGGCTGAACATGAGCCAGCAGTGTGCCCAGGTGGCCAAAAAGGCCAACAGCATCCTGGCCTGTATCAAGAACAGTGTAGTGAGTAGGACCCGAGAGGTGATCGTCCCCCTGTACTCGGCACTGGTGAGACCCCACCTCGAGTACTGCGTCCAGTTTTGGGCCCCCTACCACAGGAAAGACATTGAGGTGCTGGAGCAGGTCCAGAGAAGGGCAACGAAGCTGGTGAGGGGTCTGGAGCACAAGTCTTACGAAGAGAGGCTGAGGGAGCTGGGGCTGTTCAGCCTGGGGAAGAGGAGACTGAGGGGAGACCTTATTGCTCTCTACAAGTACCTGAAAGGAGGCTGTAGAGAGGCGGGGGTCGGTCTCTTCTCCCAAGTTACAGATGATAGGACAAGAGGCAATGGCCTCAAGTTACGCCAGGGGAAGTTCAGGTTAGATATTAGGAAATATTTCTTTACTGAAAGGGTTGTCAGGCATTGGAATGGGCTGCCCAGGGAGGTGGTTGAGGCACCATCCCTGGAGGTATTCAAGAGAGGAGTTGACATAGTGCTTGGGAATATGGATTAGTGTTGGGTGGTGTGGTGGTGTGTGTGTGGGTTGCGTGTGTGGTGGTTTTGTTTTTGTTTTTTTGTGTTGTGGTTTTTTTGTTTGTTTGTTTGTTTTTGGTTTTTTTTTTTTGGTTTTTTTTTTTTTTTTTTTCATTGGTTGGACTAGATGATCTTAAAAGGTCCCTTCCAACCTCTGTGATTCTGTGATTCTGTGATTCTGTGAAAAAGGAAATGGAATTTCTGATTAAAGGACTGACATCAAGCCACCTTTTTGTGCTGAAATAGAGTATCACACTACTTCCTGTTAAAAGGTCTGTTCTTGCATGAGTGTCAAGTCCATCAAGTGAAGAGTTTTCTATAACATTATATTCCACTTTAAGAAATAGTTTATTTCATGTAAGTGTCATACATTAAATCTATTTAGCAGATAATGATTTATTTATTTTTTTAAATTAAGCAAGGGGAACACAGGTAATTACGTCTTCTGAATTATCCATAAAAGCAGAAAATTATTACCAGATACCTCTAGACTAAAACAAAGCAATTTTCTTCAGATAAGAGTATTATGCAGTACAAAGGAAAAACTATTGTGTTGGATAGTTCAGTCATAGCTCAGGAAAGCAAAGGGGAAATTGCCATCCTATATTTGGTTGGGACAATATGGTTGAGGTCATGTTTTTGGTGAAGAGCTCCAAGGAATTCTTCCTTGTCATGGATAAGCAAAAAGTCAGTTTTATATGCTTTTCAAATAGACAACCTCTTTGCTACCATAATGTCAGTTCACTTTTGACTCAAAGAAACGTCAACAGCAATGCTCTTAGACTTTTTGCTGGAAGCTTCATATTTGAAGTCCTAGCACAGTGCAAGTCTACTTAGTGTATGATATTGAGCAGGTTAATGACTTGAGGTGACACAACTATAGGCCACAAGTTATTATATGATATGCAGGTTTTAACACTTCAGGCACCCGTGCTTTCCAGAAGTTTGAAGGGAATCATTTTTCCAAATCCAGAGTGAAAAGACACCAAAGGGAGGCAATGCTTAATGATACCCTGGTTCTAGGCCAACAAATCAGATAAAGCCATGAAGTTATGAAATAAGATTAGCTGTGTTAACAAGAAGTCTACAGCCATTGCTTCTACCATGAAGGTCTTGTGGACATGGAACAGTAACTCTAAGACAGAATGGCTCCCTGAGGCAGAAGGCCAAGCCATAGGCAACATCACTGTCTTGAACATAAGTAACAGTGTTAGTTCCAAAGACATCCTGACAGTTTACCAAGTACTGTTGTTATTGAAAACTATTAGTGCATACATACTTGTTTTCAATCCTCAGGGACTAGTAACAAAGGCTCTTATGTATCTCAAGTGCTATTTAATATTTAATTCCAGCACCTCAAATATCTTTAGAAACTTATCACCTGGAATGCATGTAATTAAGACTTCCTCTATACTAAGTGCAGTTGCATCTTGATGGCTTCTGTAATGAAAAGTCCTAAAGTTTTTTCAAATCTTTTTCCAGGTGTCATAATTTTAATATTTGAGAAAATGAAAAATTTACACATAAAAATATGCTTGTAAATTAGCGGTATTTTCCCTTCTTCCCTTTCGTAAGAGAACATTACTGTTTTGCACTAGCTACCGTTTTGACAATGAGATGGATTAATCTCCAAGTTAGCACCACAAGCCTCTCTCACCCATGTGCACCAACCAGGAACCAAAGATACTAGTTCTGGGATAGTTCAATCCCCATGTCCATACAGGCCTCTGTTTCACTGGTGACACTGCTAACAAGGATGACAGTTAAGAGGAATTGTGAAGGTGGCTTTGCTTTAACATAGATTTTTGCCTTCAAGGAGCAGGACTGACAGCACCAGCTTTTTTTCACGAGTTACTGTGTTGCATCCTTATTAAAACATTTCTGGTCATGACCAGGCAAAGCAACACCAGAGACATTGACCCAGAAGTGATGGAAGACTCTGTATTGCATTATTCAATTTACCAAACCCTTTTCACCCATAAGCAAATCTCAGCACACACAATTGAATCTGATCAACTCTTCCAAGATATCCTTACAGTAAAAATAATCCTTCTTCAGGTTTTCCATCCGGTGAGTAACCCTGTGCTGACTCTCATTGATCAGCTCTTATGGCTGAAATGTATGCGGAGTTCGATATTTCCTTCGCTTGATGAGCAGAATCTTCTTGCATATTTGTAGGTTACAGGAAAACTTGACCAGAGGATGTAAAATACTCTTTTTTCCATAGATGATTGCTCATAGAAGATTAGTGTTCTGGCAAGTAAAGTTATCAGCTAAATTACTGAACCTGTCTGAAAAGAACCTGTGGGGCTAAGGATATGAGGAGAGATATTCTTAACCCCTTTGCTTTAATTCTGAATAAAACAGGATGGAACCTTATCGATATGATAATACTAGTGAATAATACTGCAAGTGAATAATACTATTATGCTTTCTCAGAACATCAGACCATGTTTTCTTGCAGTTTGTGTCTTTTTTTTTTTTATTTTTGTGGAAATTTGCAAGATTATATTAATATTGACTGAACTTTGTGATGTGAATACCTTATTTTTTGAAGTTTTGAAGTAACACTGCCTTCTTTTTTTTTTTTTTTCCACATTGGTTTACAATAGGAATTTGTTTATTTTCTTTATTCTCTATAGTTCCTGATGAGAAAAAAATGCATGTCTGTTATTTCTTATGCTGTTGCATGTGGCCTGCCATCCAAACTGTGTTGGGAGACTTTGAAAAGATGGTAATTTTTATATTTTTCTATCACGTTATTTCCTTTATTGTTTGATCACTTGCAGACATGATCAAGTTTTAATTTGAAATATTTTCTGAAGAAATATTTGAATTTATCAAGTTAACCAATGATATTTCATATGTGAAAATAAAAATAATTTCATGTGTGAACATACAAATACGTTAAAAAGAACTGAGGTTGATTTAGATACTCAAATATGAAACCTTTCGAGCTAATTGGGATAAATGTAAAGACAAGATCAATGAGGCAAAAGACAAAAGGTTTTGCAGTATTCAGGAATGAAAGGAATTAATGATAAGTTTCAAATCATAATAAGATATTTTTGGTTCCATGGCAGCAAAAAACCAGTGCTGAAATAGGACTTCATGTCTCCTTTTTCCTTCTCTCTCCTGACAAGAGCTGACTGCTCTTAGCTAAGCTCCTCTGTGGCTGCTAGAAGAAGTTTCAAAGTCATCTCTAAGGAATTAATCTCCTTTGACCAGTTTCCTTACCCTGATGGAGAAAAAAAAACAGAGCCAAAAAAATATATATTTTTTCCTTCCCTCCCCCCTCTTTTTTTCTGCTTCAAGACCTAAAAATGGAGCAATATCCACAGGTCAAAAGGCTGAGGGCTCCCTAGCTCAGCATCTTTGTGGACTGCTTAGATGTTCCCCTCTGGGGAAAAGGTGCAGTCGCTCACAGGAGCTCCTTAATTCTTGAAAGAGGGTGGATAATCTGCTTGTTCTCCTTTCCTGTGATCTTGATAATGTCAGAATTTAGGGCTGGACACCGATACTGCCAAAATTTTGCCATAGGGTTTGTGGTGTCACTTCTCAGGGAGTGAGGACCGTCGTATGGGACATGGGTTAGTGGTGGTTTTGTCAGTGTTAGGTTGATGGTGGGACTCAATGATCTGAAAGGTCCCTTCCAACCCAGACCATCCCATGATTCCATGATTCAGGTTGCCAACAACCATCATGGATGATCAGTTTTTTCCTTTTCTTGATTCCGTCTCTAAAACTCTAGCTTGTTATGTGAACAGTGCAATAGAAATAGCAGTTCCCCATCTTCACCTTGCGTTGGGAGAAGTTTTGCATCTTCTCCAGTTTCTGTGTGTTTACCCACATACTTGGTTTGGTAATATTACAGAGAAGCTGTAAGTGAAGAAAATAATTGTTAAGAACAATAAAAATATTTTCACTCTCAGGAGAAATGAGTGAACACCACAAGCCAGCTTAGTATTTTATTGTACTACGTGATGTCCTTCCTACCATGTTATGCCATAAAAAACCCTGCAGTGTTTGTCTGTACTATTTATGCCTTGTTTCACCTTTGACCTTCAAAAAAGACACAAGCAAAAAGATCTGTACTCCCAAACAGAGTCTCAATGGAGTCTATAGGGGTTCAGACAAGCAGAGCAGCACATTTTTGTGCACTACATTGCTGGATCTGTACATTGGAAATACCTACAGGAAAGGAATTTATAAAGTTATGCTTCCTGAGGAAATAAAAAATATTTTATCTCAGCAAAACCTGCTTACATAATACATCTCCTATAACAATACTGTGCTTTAATGGTGGCTGTGTGTTGAAAAAACTTTTAAATGTCCTAAATTACCATTTAATGGACTACAGGTTGCCACTATGATACTCATCTGTGGTATGGCTCATTTATACATATAGACTAAAGGATCTGTCCTAAATATATGCAGATCTGTCCTAAATATATACCCAAAATACCTGCGTCCAGCTCTGGGACCACCAACATAAGAAGGACATGGACCTGTTGGAGAGAGTCCAGAGGAGGGTCAAAGGGATGGAACACCTCTTCTATGAAGACAGGCTGAGAGAGTTGGGGTTTTTCAGCGTGGAGAAGAGAAGGCTCTGTGGAGACCTTATAGTGGCATTGGAGTGCCTAAGGGGGCTAGAGGAGAGACGGAGAGGAACTCTTTATCAGGGAGTGTAGTGATAAGATGAGGGGCAATGGTTTTAAAATGAAAGAGGGGAGATTAGATTAGATATTAGGAGGAAATTCTTTACTGTGAGGGTGGTGAGACACCGGAATAGGTTTCCCAGAGAAGCTGTGGATGCCCCGTCTCTGGGAGTGTTCAAGGCTAGGTTGGATGGGGCTTTTAGCAATATGGTCTAGTGGGTGGTGTCCCTATCCATGGCAGTGAGGATGGAACTAGAAGACCTTTAAAGTGCCTTTCAACTCTAACTATTCTATGATTCTGTGATATATGTAATAATCGTAACAGTGCACTTTTATTTGTACAGTTTAGAAAAAGTAAAGCATCGCATAAAGATTCAGAAAATGGTCCACAAGGACTGCTAGAGTAATTTAATCTATAGAAAGATTGTAAGAAACATCTATTCAGATGATAAGGAAAACTGAAAGGGACCAATATACTACATTTTTTTTGAGGAAAAATTATGTAGTCTGCAACTATTGGTGCATGCATACATCCAAGGTAGTTTTCTGAAAGGAGAATGCACCTTCATCTTTATGAAAACAGTCTAACCAGACTATATACTGATTGTCCTATCACAGGTAAAAGACTTTTTTTTAGGTCTCACATCATTAAGTTGTCAGGGCATCTTCTCATACCATTTTGATCCGTTCTAACTCACTATTCTGTTAGTTCACTGCCTAGTCTGTCATTGCTCACATTTGCATATAGAAGCTTTGTGCTACTACTACTATTACTACTATTCACTTTTCAGTATTTGCCAGTTAGCATTTCCCACCCATAGACTTTTGCCTTGAACTTTCTGACTTGTGAAGGGCTTTTTTCTTAGACCTAGACCTGCCTGCCCCACACCTGGGCCTATGTGTACTTTCCCAATGCTGCACAGAACCTTAAGTACCTTAACCTGCATAGCAGTAAGGGTCTTTCTATTGCAAATCTTCAGCCTGCCTTTCCTCTGCAGCTCTGTAACTTTTTACCCAACCTACTGTGACAGTGTTTTCCAGAGCTCCCATGCAATTCTTCTCCTGTGTTGTTCTCATGCTATTTTTCCTGCACCTGCAAGCCCCAATTCTCTCACTGTTTGGTTCTCATGCAAAGTAAATGTCACTGAGGTGAGAATCATCCCTTTGTTCTTTCTTTTTTCCCGCATCCTACTTTGTCAGGTTTGGTTAATATTACAGAAACTCAAAACTTAGTAAATAAAGACATGCTAGTAATTTAAATATGCAGTAAGCAGTACCCAATAGTATGTAAGAGAGCTTAGAAGTCAGTCAGCACATCATACTTATGACTGATTACGCATACTGTAATCCACACTGATATTATCATAAGTAGGAACAACCCAATCGAGTGTACAGAGTACTAGGAAAAAGTGTGGTAAAAGTCAACATTCTCATCATTTCAGCCTACCTTCCCTCCACCTACTACGCTGGAGGGAATAAATTACAGCAGTGCTTTCCTTGACTTTTCATTGGGAAAAGTCTTACCCTTTTCACTTTCCTTTTGATTTTTTTGGTGGTTTTTTTTTGAGGGTTTTTGTTTGTTTGTTTGTTTAATATTATTCTCCTTAAGTAACTTTCACACTTAGGGTTGATGTGTGTCACCAACGACGATCCAAGGGAGTACAGCTTTGTGTATGTAACTCTGTCTCAGCATCTTTTGTGCAACACGTATTCCACTGGTTTCATGCACTATTATGGAAAGACAAGCAAAGATTCTGGACTTACCTCAGTAGTAGGAAAACCCCTGACAAGCTATCCTGCACATGATCAAGGCCTGGTGTGCAATGGGCAAGCACAGAAAAAAGTAAGAGTAGTAAAAATATTGTTTATTCTTGCCTTCCACATGCAGACTACAGCAAGTCACAGAAGCTGATATCAAAAGTTTGTGCAAAGTGCAGTGCCAGAGCACCTCTCATGCTATGGTGCATGCTCTTGCAGATATCCGAGCAAACTCCAGCTGCTGCCACTGGTGCAGTTTGAGAGTCACACTGCCATTCTGCTCCCATCTGCTTCTGTAAACGTTGCAGAGGATGCAGCAGGCAAACAGAATCTTGACAAGGAAGTATTTTAACAATAGGCCTCTAGCTTGAGATGAGGGACCTCCACCTTTTAGCTATCCAGAGATATATTCCAAAGTTATGCTGCTAATTCAATAACTGAAGAAGGTCTGACAAAAAATTATACTTGATAGAAGGTAGAAGATGCATGGATGCAGATTAAGCATTGTGGTCCTAATGACTTCATTGGTCTTAATGGTTGAGATACGAAGTATAAAATGGACATCTTATAAAGCATTAGCCTACACTGTAAAAGCTGGAGTCATGCACCATGTGTTTGCAAATGCATTTGGTTTACGTGGCAAGGTGTTGGTAGTGGAGGAGGGGGCTGCAGGGTGGCCCCTTTGAGGAAGAGCTGAGGCTGCCCTGTGCAGGTTCCAGAGGGCTCCAACTGACACATCACAGGGCAGGGCTGAGCCCTGCAGCCAAGATGGTGGCACCTCTAGGAAAACCCACTTAATATAGGGTAAAAAAAGCTGTGTAGCAGTTGTGAGAGAGAAGAGTGAGAAAAATGTGAGAGAAACAGGCCTGCAGACACCAAGGCCAGAGAGAAAGCAGGGGGTGAGGTGTTCCAGGTACCAGAGCAGAGATTCCCCTGCAGCCCATGAAGAAGACCTGTGTATGAAGCAGGTTGTTCTCACACAGCCCATGGAGGACCCCACAGAAGACCCCATGCCACAGAAGGTGAATGTGCCCTGAAGGAAGCTGCATCCCACGGAGAGCCCAAGCAGGAGCAGGTTTTCTGGCAGGAACTGAGGCCTGTTGGGGATGCATGCTGTAGCAGTCTGTTCCAGAAGGGCTGTACCCCATGGAAAGGCACCATGCTGGAGCAGCCCTTATAGAAGTGCAGCCCATGGGACGGACCCCACACTAGATCAGGGGAGTGTCAGGATGGAGAGGAAGAGAAAAAGCATTGTGAACTGACTGCAAGCCCCATTACCTATCCCTTCTGTGCTTCTTGGGGTGGGGAGGGTGGAGGTAAATGTTTTGTTTTGTCTTTGCTCCTCACCATCCTATTCTATATTTAATTGGTAATAAATTCAATTAATCTTCCACAAGTTGAGTCTGTTTTCCCTGTGAGGGTAATTGGTGAGTGATCCCCCTGTTGACCCATGAGCTGTTCCCCCTTATTTTCTCCCTTGTCCTGTTGAGCAGGGGGACTGAGAGAGTAGCTGGATGGGGGTCTGGCAGCCATCCAAAGTCAAATCCACTGCAGCTATGCATCAGAAAAATGTATTTACCCGTTAATGAAGAATCATTTCTTCTTAAGGCAGTAACAGTAACACTGAGCGCTCTGATGCAAGGAAACCCCTTAACTACCAGTTGTGCATCAACCACCTATCGTGTCATGAGCTGAGTGTTTTATGCATGCTGGATATTTCTTAAATCTTACAGGAGACAGTCACCTTTCCAGTGCCAGCTGGAGTAGAAGTAGAAAGGTGAATGTCAGAGTTGCACTTTGCAAATGATGGGGGAAATCTTCCACTCAGTACTTGGTGGGTCTCTCATGTTAATCATCTAACACATGAAATATGAGATGAGCTCTGCACAGATCCCTCAGAAAATTCCCTTTCCCAGGTTAAAGTTCTCCATTCATGGTGATCTTCCTAAAAGATATAGCATAATCTTATGCTGTCAGTTCTCATTCTTCTCGTGAACAAATAGATTTTGAGTAACAGCATGTGATGAGGCAAGTGACAAGCCTGTCCTGGACTGTTTCCAAATGTGCTGCCTACCCTGTATATTGTTGGGCAAACACGACATAGCCCACTGTGGGTACAAGGGGTTTTCACAAGAATGGAACACCTGGGATCTTTTAGAGATCCCCCCTGCTAATGTGTTCACCCATGGTGACCACCCAATAACTCTTGCAGCCTGAGATCAAAAAGACAAAAGGTGTCTATGATTCTATGATTCTAGTGTCTAACAGGTGTTATTTCCCTTGGTAGAGAGGATGGCTTAGCAGCAGCCCATACATCACACGCCACTTCATACTACTAAAAAATGATTGTTATGTGATTAGAAAATTTATGCCTTGAAGTGGCCTATCACATATGGTTTACTGGATCCAGACATCCAAAAGTCTATGACTCCAGTATTACTAATCCTCAGATAATGGTCTAAAAGACATTCTGTACCCTTTTGCAGGAGACTGAATTACAGTTATCTTTTCTAATCAAAGGAAATTATAGTGATGTCTAAAGATACTGGACATTATTGTTCAACTATGTTGTGTGCTATGCCAATATATTGTAAATCAGGCTATCCATTATCCTGTTTATTTATGTTTTAGAAATCTTTGGAATAAGAAATAATCTGAAGGGAAATTAAATAAGCCTAGCCAATAACAACTAGACATAATGTGTTCTTTTCCAGTTAAATGACTAGAAATGTACTTAACAGGACCTCTATGGGGTAGTCAAATATTGTAGAAAGACCTGTGTGTGTATTAAAGGAGTAAGGAAAGAAAACTACAAGTCTCCATTACTACTTCATTAAATAACTGAATGCATAGAATTAAAAACCAGACTGACAAGGACAGGAAAAAGTGGCATTTATATGCAAAATGGTGTCTGCATACAAATGTATAGGGCAAGTATGTAGAAAAATTGACAGTTTCCAGAAAAAGAAGTGGGTTTTTTAACAAAAAGAAAAGAAAAAAGTGAAACACTTATTCAATATAACAGTTATTTTATCAAAAGAAGTTGACAATTTCTTTAAAAGCATTCTATTCTGACAAATTTGAATTAAAAAAGAAAGCCCTGTATGTGAAAATTTAGACATGCAATCTCTAAATCATAGGATGTAGTAATTTTATTCTCAAATACAATACCTCCTTACATTCCACTTTCATAAACTTTTTTTCATTTTTCAAATCCATACGAGTTTTAATAATCTCTGGGCTTGTAGCCTAGTCATGACAACCTTTAGGGTTGCAGTAGACCAAATGCCACTTCTTCCATCTCCATCCTTTACATATCTTGGCTATTTTGATTTCTTCATAAAGTTTGCTTACCTTTGCTGTTTTAGTATATTCTGTCAAAAGTTCCCACTTTTTAAATTTGATCATATTTCAGATGAAAATTTTTTCCAGTCATTTGTTCGCAAACTAAGTAACTATTAAAATTAAAATCAATTTTGGTTGGGAGGTTTGTTGTTTTTTGGGGGTTGAGGTGTTATTTTTTTCTTTTAATGATACCTTTCCATTGATTTTACATTCTTAGTTTTCCCTTAGTGGGAAATGGCCTGGGTACATGCTTTTGTATCCTTTGTCTAGTCTTCCTGTTCCAAGTTGAAAACAATTCAGCACTGTTAAGCATAACCACAAATAATCCTACAAAGACTATAACAGTGTCTGACAAGTGACCTCTTTTGACCAAATGAGTTATCATAGTCTAAAGCACCAAAACATGCCCCCCAAAAATCAGTATCACTCTGTTTTCCGTTATTTGAATCCCCAAAACAGAATAATGAGAGAGGTTGTTCCAGAGATCAACCTGTTGAGGATTACATTTCTTTAATAGAAATGTGGTTATGATACTGCTGATCTGAGGACAGGATCTGTGTTCTGGTGGGGTCAATGAATGAGGAACACAAACTTTTGAATAGCGTTCTTCACTATGCAGATGTTAAATGCAGATGCAATGTGAATCTCACCATCACAAAAACACAGTGAAGCACATCTGTCAATGAAGATCCAAGGTCTATACTTGAATTTGACTTTCAGGATTTATTTCATATACAGAGTACCATACAGACTGCTTTAATTGTACTGAAAGCTAATACACACCAGAATTACCAGGGATATGCTGTAGTCATGAGGTTATATCTATATTTGGTGAAAGTAGGGATTTGAACCAATAAACTTTGGCTCTTTGTTCTTGTGATCACACAATGGCATGAAACCTCAATCCTATCAAATTAATTACCTACTAGTGAATTCTATTTGCCACAAATACCACGAATAACTTTAATGTAAGTCACCAGCTCATTTTATATCCTACATATCCCTTCATATTTCTCTCTCTCTCTCTCTCCCCCTCCTGTTTTTGTGTTACTGTTGTACACAGATGTTATATCGTGTTATGGCAGGTTGTGTTTATAGGACAAGCATAAATGGAGCATTAAAAAAATTAGCAAACCCAGCTTCAGGGAAATGAAGCTTGATTGCATGCTTTCCTTGTTTACTCAGGAAGCTCTGCTAGACTTCCTGTGCCATGATATTCAGGAGAACTTTCAATTTTTAATTTCTTTAAAGATCCTACTTGTTGCCATTCTCCGCAAATTTTTCTGTTATCCAGTTTTCAGATGTTGTGCCTTATTTTTGTTTTCATCTATCCAATTTCTAGTCTTTTTCTTTTTATCCTGCCTTCAGTCAGTCCTTGAATTTAAATTGCAATGATCGTTCTAATTTCCTTTTTGTAAGATATTATTCTCATGAATTTAATAAAATTAAACTTTGCAAAGTAGTATTTCCACACTGTGCAAAACCTAAATTTAATAAGCAGGCATAGGTAAAAGAAAAAGGGTAGAGAAATCATAGATTTTGGTTACAGATACTAGTAGACTTACCTGCGTCTCTGGTACAGATTTGATGACCATCTCAGTTAAGTGCCTGGAATTTAACCACCAGTTCAAAGTGGAACTCTTCCTTAGTTGTTCTCCCAAATCAGGACAATTCCTTTAATGATCTTGAGCTGAATTTTCATTAGAAGTAATTGTTAATAATAATAAAGTTATGTCTTGGCTATGTTCAAAAGCATTTCACAGAATCACGGAAACACAGAATCACAGAATGATATGGGCTTGGAAGGTAGGTCTGGAGATCATCTAGTCCAACCACCCTGCCAGAGCAGGTACGCCTAGAGCAGGTTACACAGGAACATGTGTTTTGAATGTCTCCATTCATGACCCATGACATGGGTTTTGAATGTCTCCAGAGATGGAGACTCCACCACTTCTCTGGGCAGCCTGTTCCAGTGCTCTGCCACCCTCAATGTAAAGAAGTTCCTCCCCATGTTTAGATGAAACTCCCTATGTTCACGTTTGTGCCTGTTACCTCTCCTCCTGTCACTGGGCACCACTGAAAAAAGACTTGCCCCATCCTCTTTGCACCCACCCTTTAAGTATTTATAAGCATTCATAAGATCCTCCCTCAGTCTGCTTCAGACTAAAAAGACCCAAGTCCCTCAGTTTTTCCTCATAAGAGAGATGTTCTAGTCCCCTAATCATCTAAATCATCATTTAAATAAAGAATCGTAATCATTATTTAAATAAAGAAAAGCAGACATAGTAAATAGAGAATATAGAAGTCTACAACACTTTGCTATAACAATGCAAGTTTTTTGTGCTTATAAATATGTATAAATACTTACATATGTGTGTATATATTTGATGAAGGAGGCTCTTTACATAACTTTTACATACATAACATATGATACTGCCTATGGAAGAGGAATCTTGAAATGGCATTTCTTTATCTGTTTTGAATGCTAACCTGGAAAAAAATGACCTTATCTTTAGGTGGAAAGCAGTTCATTAATTTTTTTTTATCACGTTAGATTTCAGATGCTCTTGGAAGAACACCTAGAGCAACAGTTCCAAAAAACTATTTCCTGAGAGGAAGAAACAGAAGGATTTTCTAGGCAATTATTAGAGGCATGAGGCCACCGGATTGCAAAACAAACCCGCTATAATACGTCATCAGCTTAATTTACTAGATTTTCAGCAATTATATTTACATGAAGAAGTTTATTAGGAGTATAGATTAAAATGATCAGTATTAGATACTGCATGAAGACTTGTTTGATTGCCACATCAGTGGCAAGGTTTCAAAGCAAGTAAATACCATCCTTATCTCACTCATATATGCAGTGAGGTATTTGCGTGTGTTTCAAACAGCTACAGGAAATACAATCCCTGAGTAATCACATAACTTGTCTGCCAATTTTATGCTACAGTAAGATAGGATGAAATTGCCTCATTCCTTTTTTCTACACATGCAAAATTACAGTATTAAAATATTTAAGTTTACGGGATCAGTGAACAAGGAGCAAGTGTTCTTTCAAATATCATTGTCTCTGTCTTCACTTTGCTATCTGGGTGATATTAAAAAATTAGCGTTCACCTAGAGCAATATTCCTCTGACAGCGGTATTTGCTATAAAGGCAGATTGTTACCAGCTACTGCAAAACTGAGTAACAGAAGAAAAAAACAGAGGATTATCCTCTCAGTCTTATCTACATGTGTTAAGTCGGGATCTCTGAATTCCAGCCAGTGGAGTTAAAAAGCAATGGAGTCTGAGCTCATTGAAACCCTGACAATTTGTCTCTCTGTGCTCTGTATTTGGCAACAGAAGTTTGGAGAGCGAGCATCTGCATTCCAGGCATACTCGCCAGCAAGGTGCAATTGGATATATAGACAATTTGAACTGTTTTTCTGAACAAACCAGAGGGGCAAGCAGCTGTGTTACTGACAGTGATAGAAGAGAAGAGTGGAAATGAAATTGCTGTTAACGTTCTACCCATCTGGGGTATCACCTTACTTCTCACCATCATTTCCCCTGGACATTTCCCTCCGGGAGGAGGGGAAGCTAAATATAAGGAGGCAAATGTCATAGATTTCTCTGCAACTTCTCTCCATCTTCATCCGATGGGAAAGTATCTTGTCTCCTGGAGCTGTAACAGTCATGAACACATGCTAGCAGCCACTACACCAAAAATATCTATGAAAATATGGCTGGGGAGGAAAGTAGAATTTGTGGAATCTCACGTTATCAAGTGATAACAGTGATATTCTGTTATCAAGTTGATAACAGAACTTGAGAAATAGTAACCCTTGTTCTACTTTAAAAGATACTTAATTAGCGTCTTAGTTTCTGTAATATTGCATATCTATCTTGATTAAGTTCACCAATAGTAAGAAGTAAAAATTCAGTAGTGTCCAAAATCAGACAAAGATAAACCATCTTCTTTGAGATCCTTACTTTTTCCTTTTGTTTGTATTTGATATGCCTTAGACTTGAAGGATCAATTAATGTGAAAAAAATGTCTGTAGGTTAAAAAGCTGGTTGTTTTTTTCTCAGTACAACATGATATGCTTCTGCTGAGAATAGTGATGTAGAGCTCAAGGTCAAAGTCAGTTCTATGTTGTTTAAGGGACTTCTTGTTTGTGAGTTCACAAACACATTGGTCTTCTGGAAAAAAAGATGCCTTGAGGTGGGGTAAGTAGTTAACAGTCGATTGTAGCACCTCTGTAACAGAGAAAGGGAAACAAACAAAAAAAAAGACCTGTAGCAAGATCTATGCTACCAGACATGTTCTAAGTTATTGAAAATTTTTTTTAAAAGAAAGGAAAAAAAGAAAGAAAAAAAGCCAAGAAAGTAAGAAGAAAGGCTATTGCAAAGGAGATGGATTAGCTGTAGGCAACTGAAAATGAGCTTGGCAGCCTTTGTTCATGGTCATGTTGTGATCTGAGGTCTTTTAAGAACCTGCAGCCAGGAGTTTCTTAAACCATGAGAAGCAATGTAGGCAACTAGGAATCATTTGTTATTTATAGAAAAGAAAGCATTTTTTCTCAAAAATTTTTCATAAATTTTTTTTATTATTATAAAATATTGGGGGAGTTGCTTTTTAAATAATTATTATTTTATGCTTCATTTTTAACTGCTATCCTATTTTTGTCTTTCAAATGCAAAAAAAAAAAAAAAAAAAGGCATACCGGTTTGTGTTTAATTTTTGCTTTCTTTTTGTTACTTTCAACATTTCTGATGCATATGAACCTTGAAAGGCTGCAAATTAGGAGCTGGAAAGTTGCAAAAAAGCAGTTGAAAAGGGAAGAAAAATGTTGAAACTACAGACATATTTTATTTATGGGTGGAAAAGGTGGGAATTTTTAAATGAAAACTGATTTTTAGACATTAGTATTTTTATTTAAAACCAGAAAATTTAAAAGGCTAGAATATTTTCTAAGAAAGTCATAAACTCTTCCAAAAAAAAAAAAATTGTTAGCCCAAGATATCTTTATACTTATGTTTTATTGGCATTGTTATACTATACTTCCAGTTTAATTTTTCAAGTGTTTTCAATAATGTAATAGAAAACTTCTTATTCTTCTCCCCTAAAAATAAATAGAAGTTCTGATACTGTTAAATTCTCCCAAAGGAGAAGAATACAGAATCATGTGTTCTTTGCCATATGCTTTTCACCTTTTTTTTATTTTTATAATTCTGGCAATAAAAACTTCTAGGGGGTTACTCTTCCTTAATTGGAAATGGAATCATCTGTCTCTTCGTGGTTTGGTTTTGTTTGCTTTTTTTTTTTTTTTAATTTTAGCACACGTGCTATATGATGCTTGGGCTGTACTCAGAAGCATAGCTGAAAAGACATTTTAAATAATCTTTGGTTGTGATGGAAGAGGACAGGAAGATGATCAAAGCACACAAGTGGTTTCCTTCACTATCTCTTGAGATATAAAATATAATATATAATTTTATCTGTTAATGCTTAATTTAATGAATCCCTTCTATGGGAAAAATAAAATTAAAAAAAAAAAAAAAAAGGAGCTCGTTCGTTGTTTCTGCATCCATTTATCTTCATGTGTGGAAAGAAAATACAGACAGAGGGTAAAGGAATAGGAACAGCTATGGTCTAGCTAAAGTAATTTTGTGTGCAGTGAAGATATACATGAATTGCTGCAAAATGCTGATCAGGACTTCTCAACTCTTTCTGGAAACACTGATTTCCTTCTTCTGGGAAATGTTGATCAGGACAATTCATACCTGAGAACTTCAGGACATTTCCTAAATTAAAACTGGAAAATACCTCCAGAAAATTCAGTTACTCTGGACTAGGAGAAAGCAAGGTTCTACAAAGAAATGCATTAGCATTGGCCAGACTAAAATTATCACACAATTCATTTATTTATATTTATTTATGTTTTATTCTTTTATGCATGTATATCACAGACTGATTATTAAAGAATGTAAAGTGAATGCTCACAAACTAATCTTGTATACTAATAAGATTGATAATGCTACAGAAGCCCATTTAAAGAGAATAAGAAAAAAAAAAAAGGCAATGTGAGACAGCTGATAGCAATCAGCTTTTAATGCTTATCAAGCTACTGAATTTTCAACATATTCTTCTGGGCTAATGTTCTTCATATTGTTAATAGTGCCCAGGTGTAGAAACAAGATGAAAGCCAATGACCTGATTTTTGGAAAAAAAACAAATTGAAAACTGCCAGTTTCCATAAGTTGCCCTTTCAGGAATGAAGTCATGGGTGGTTTTTTTAGATACACAAGGAGTTATCTCAAAAATATTTAATGGTTTTTAGTTCTTTACTGTTGTTTTACTAAATGAAATCTTTTATTACAGTAGATCTTTGTTAAACATGGTGTATCTGGTTTGGGGATCGGGGGTTTGTTAATTTGTTTTTAATTTCATGTTTGTTTCAATTTATAAACTATGCAATTTCTAGATGCTCTCTGGTAACCTCTGCAACCTCTGACAGATATTTTCATAAATGTCATGTAAATCTGCCATGTGTAGTAAATTCAGTAATTGCATTCTCCCATCTATAGAACCCCTAATGTGGATGTATTGATAAAAGATAAACTTACATTTGGATGGCTAATTTTAAAGTTATTATGACCAAAAAAAAGTGCTTAAATGTATTGTGTTATAGTATACTCTTGAATCTCTCCATTTTCAAAGAAAAAAGCATGAAGTGTTCAGTTTATTAAAGGTCTTTCTGTGTCAAATACTCTAAATGAACACTACTCCATTTTTCCTCTGATTTTCCAGGCTGTGACACTTAAGCCTTTCTTGAATGAGTACTTCCTTAATTTTGAAGTCCACAGTTACTATTGAAGAAAGCATTTAATTTGCTATTACCTCTGAATAAAAGATACTGTAATAAGTGCCTTTGCCTTTCCCTGTGTAATGTTTCAAAGTTGTTCATAAAGTCTTAAAGACTGCTAAAAAAACCCATCTATGTATATTGATAAAACTACCATAGTAAGGAGTTGTTCTAGCAGAATGCTCCCATACTGACAAAATGATGATGCCCATGTATATAGGAGCAGACAGCATGTGCTTAACCATGATATACAGTATTGCAAGGTGGGCTTGGGTGTAGTTTTTTATTTGCTTGGGGATTTTTTGTTTTATTTTTCCAACTGAGATTATTTTAAATAAGTTATGCTGGACTAAATATTTTGGTGATTTAAGAAGAAAATAGTTTTTATAGGTCAGTAATAAAGTTTTTTGTGGTTGCATCCAGATTCTGTTACCATCAGAGCTTCCAGCATAGTAACGTATGATTATCTTGTTAAAACTCAGAACTTTTTTCCTGAAGAGACAGCACAGACAGGCAACCTCTTCCTCTCACCACAATCATTGTAAAAAAAACTTTTCCTTGCTTCTTGTCCTGTCACTACAAGCCTTTATAACAAGTCTCTCTCTCTCTAACTTAGAAGCCCCCTTGAAGAACTGAAAGGCTGCATTAAGGTCTTCCCAGAGCCTTCTCTTCTTCAGGCTGAACAATCCCAAATCTCTCAGCCTTTGTTCACAGGAGAGGTGCTCCAGCCCTCTCATCACCCTCATGGTCCTCCTCTGGATCTGCTCCAACAGGTCCATGTCTTCTCGTGCTGAGGGCTCCAGGCCTAGATGCAGTACTCCAGGTGGGGTGTCACACAAGTCAAGTGGAAGAAACACCTCCTTTGACCTGCTGGCCATGCTTCTTTTGATGCAGTCCAGGATATGATTGCCTTTCTAAACTGCACATTGCTGGCTCATGTCCGATTTTTCATCTACCAGTATCGTCAAGTCCTTCTCTGCTGGGCAGTCCTCAATCTATTTATCCCCCAGTCTATACTGATATTGTGGATTGCCTAAATTCAGCTGCAGGACCTTGCACTTGGCCTTGTTGAACTTCATGACGTTTGCATGGGACCAGTCCTTAAACCTGTCAAGGTCCCTCTGCATAGCGTCCCTTCCCTTATGTGTATCAACTGTACCATTCAGCTTGGTGTCACCTGCAAAGCTGCTGAGGGTGCACTCAATCCCCCTGTCTATGTCATTAGTAAAGATATTGAATAGTAGTCTTCCCAGTACAGATCCCTGAAGGACATCACTTGTTACTGATCTCCATTTGGACTTTGAGTCATTGACTGCAACTCTTCGGATGCAATCATTCAGACAATTCCTTATCCATTGAATAGTCGGCCCTTCAAATGCATATCTTGCCAATTTAGAGACAACAGTGTTGTGTAGGACCTTGTCAAAGGCCTTGCAGAAGTCATGAGAGTTGACATCAGTTCCTCTTTCCGTATCCACCAATGCAGTTACACAAATGTAGAAGGCCCCCAGGCCTTCCCAGGCACAATTTTCCCTTTGTGAAGCCATGTTGGTTGTCTCTAATCACCTCCCTGTTACCCATATGCCTTGACATGTCTTCCAGGAAGATTTTTTCCTTGATCTTAACAGGCACAGAAGAGAGACGGAGTGGTCAGTAGTTCCCAGGGTTTTCCTTTTTACTCTTTTTAAAAATGGGGGTGATGTTCCCCTTTTTCCAGCCACTGAGGACTGCCATGACTTTTCAAATATTGTGGAGGGCAGCTTGGCAACTCCATCAGCCAGTTCCCTCAGAACCCTGAGACGTACCTTGTCAGGTCCCATGGACTTGCATATGTTCAGATTTCTCAGATGGTCTTGAACCTGATTTTCTCATACAATGGTTAAGTTAGGCAAAAATGTTTCCTATTTGGTTCAAAATGGTATTATCTTTATTTCTTATTTGGTTGTGACTGCAGTGTCTCCAGGAACAGCATCACTGTTATGCAGAAAATACATTTCTTAATTTTCCCAGGGAAACAAATGAAACATGAAGGTTTCAAATTTAAAACAGCACAGTACGGAAGCAGAAAAAGAGTACCCAGGAGTAAATGACAGAAGAAAGCATCTGGACTGGGAAGGCTATAATGCTATACTGCATGATATTTCCAAATATTTCTTACATATTTCTGAGACAAACTTTAATTTAGCAGAACTCTACAAACTGTCTAGAAGCTTGGTTATGTAGTACACTGACAGATTCCAGTGCACTGCGAACATTCTTCTTTAATATCCTTCACAACTTTAATCCTTTAGCAGCAATAATGCTTTAACTAAGGCATGGCCACCAAAACAGCTACTGTTCTTCCTATCATATACATGTTCAGAAAGCCTTGCAGTTGTTTTTCTACAGTTTCTTCCTTGGAAGAAGAACCTCATTTCTTTTATTTAATGAGAGTAGAAGATTGACATAGCAGCTGAAAGAGACTTTGGAAGAGGATTAAGGAAAGGATTCTGAGTGGAAAACTGCAATCAGTTCACCAAATTCTGATAGCTCATCCACATCAAATGTGCAATATCTTTTAACCCTGAAAAAAATAATTTGTTTTTTATCTTTAGAATGAGAGAATAATAAACCAAGTAGGTTGTGTGCTACATATCAAGATGTCCTCACTTTTGTTCACTTTCTTAGGATTTGGGACACCAAAAATAGGACAGCATGATACATACAGGTTCAGTCCTTAACACTGCTGTGATTAGGTGAGCTCTTTTGGGGCCAAAATGGGTAGGTGAGCAAGCGGTCCTGTAGCTAGATAACTTGCATCTTCTGTGGCAGATGCCATTAACTCCTCTTGGAAACAAGATAGTAAACTAAACGGAACTTGGATCAGTTCCAGAAAAAAAAAATGCATAAATATCATAATTTCATATTGATTATAATAGGCCCAGGTTTATATGAAAGTTTTATGCCGTTGTTTTTTTTAATGCAACAGTGATTCATTTATGATGTCCTTTCATACATCATATGTTTGACCAAAACAAAATGAAAACCAGTATCTATGCATGTAAAATGTATCTCTTCAAAATCTGAGTACTAAGCACCCGCGAGTGCTGAGAGAGCTGGCAGATGTTATTGCTGGGCCACTCTCTATCATCTTTGAAAGGTCATGGAGAACAGGAGAGGTGCCAGAAGACTGGAGGAAGGCCAACATACTCCAGTCTTCAAAAAGGGCAAGATGGAGGACCCTGGGAACTACAGAGCAATTAGTCTCACCTCCATCCCTGGGAAGGCAATGGAGAGACTCATTCTAGATGTCATCTCCAAACAAGTTGAAGAGCAGGGGGTTATTGGAAGTGGGCAACATGGGTTTACCAAGGGTAAATCATGCTTGACCAATCTGATCGCTTTCTATGATGCCATAACTAGTTGGTTGGTTGAGGGGAGGGCAGCAGATGTCATCTACCTTGACTTCAGCAAGGCTTTTGACACTGTCTCCCATAACATCCTCATTAGGAAACTAAGGAAGTGTGGGCTGGATGAGGGGATAGTGAGGTGGATTGAGAACTGGCTGTGTGACAGGACCCAAAGGGTAATGATGAAAGGAGCAGGTTCAAGCTGGAGGCCTGTAACCAGTGGTGTCCCCCAGGGGTCAATACTTGGTCCAGTCCTGTTCAACATATTCATCAGTGACCTGGACAAGGGGACAGAGTGTATCCTTAGCAAGTTCGCTGATGATACCAAACTGGGAGGACTGGCTGACACCCCAGAGGGCTGTGCTGCCATCCAGCGAGACCTGGACAGGCTGGAGAGCTGGGCAAGGAAGAACCTCATGAAGTTCAACAGGGAAAAGTGTAGGGTCCTGCACCTGGGGAAGAAGAATGTCAGGCACCAATAAAGGTTAGGTGTGGACCTGCTGGAGACAAGTTCCGAAGAGAAAGTCGGAAGGTAGACAGCACAATGACAATGAGCAAGCAGTGTGCTCTTGTGGCCAGGAAGGCCAACGGAATCCTGGGCTGCATAGGGAAGAGTGTGGCTAGTAGGTCAAGGGAGGTCATTCTCCCCCTCTACTCTGCACTGGTGAGGCCACAACTGGAATATTGCATCCAGTTCTGGGCTCCCCAATTCAAGAGGGACAGGGAACTACTGGAAGGAGTCCAGTGAAGGGCAACAAAGATGATTCAAGGATTGGAACATCTCCCTTATGAAGAAAAGCTGAGAGAGCTGGGACTCTTTAGTCTGGAGAAGAGAAGGCTGAGGGGAGACCTTATCAATGCTTATAAGTATCTAAAGGGTGGGTTGAAGGAGGAGGGAGCCAGACTCTTTTCAGTGGTTCCCAGTGAGAGGACGAGGGGCAATGGGCACAAGTTGGAACATAGGAGGTTCCACTCAAATATGAGAAATAACTTCTTCATGGTGAGGGTGACAGAGCACTGGAACAGGCTGCCCAGGGAGGTTGTGGAGTCCCCTTCTTTGGAGATTTTCAAGACCCGCCTGGATGCAGTCCTGAGTAACATGCTCTAACATGCTCTAGGCAATCCTGCTTTAGCAGGGGAGTTGGACTAGATGATCTCTATGATCCCTTCCAACTCTAAAAATTCAGTGAAATTCAGTGAAAGGTTATTATTTTTTATTGTTTTTCAACACTGTGTCAAGAGGAATTCTGAACTTGTAATAGTATAAAATACTATCAGAAAATGCAATGTCATCAGTTAGTACAATATTTTTTTTAAGGACTTCCAAAATCACAATTACTGTATCAGGCAAGGTATCCTTTATCAAGTAAGACGGCATTTGATTGATGAAGTTAATATTAAAGTATACAGCTATTGAAAAGGCAGGGTGGTGACATGCAAACACAATGGTCAAGGAGGATCTGTTCTTTGTCAGCCAGTAGTTTTATTGGCTCAAGTTTTCTGTGGCTGCTTCCTCCAATCAATCATCAGTGATTTACTACAGCAGAACAAAGCACAAAACAAAATACACATATCTGCTTTATAAAGACGGCAAGGGCATATATAAATGCCCTGATGATTGAGGACATCCCTTACTATAGGACCATGAGGTCACCTTTGTTACACCTAAAACTGTGATGTCACCAAGATAATCTGTATCCTTATACTAACAAAACACAAATCTAGTAGAAACATATGCAAAAGTCATGACTTAACTCATTTCTATGTTATAACCCAGTCATGCTGAAGCTCACCAGGGACAGAAAATGAAGGGATGCTCATTTTTAATGCAAAATTTTCCTGATATTGTGTCACTCTTGTTTGTTATATTCCCTCTAAATCACCCTATGGTGATAAATCTGGCAATTTAGGGTGTCTCTTTGGCAGGCTGGCCTTTGATTAGGCAATTTATCTTTAACATGCCTCAAAAAGATGTTCTCCATGAACAATAGTTGGCAGTTAGGTACTTGTACTGTGAATGCTATATTGTACAGGCTAGGTAATAGACACAGAGAGTGAGGTAAGCCAACACTAATGCTCCTTAATAAATCGCCATACTCTATACCAACAATATATAGCCATCAGTTTACAGGCGAAAGGATGCTGTGGGATCAGGAAAGTACCAAAATATTTTATTTGATATTAAATAAGATTTATCAAGATCTTCTTCAGTAAAACATGGCTTGTGTTACACAACATGTCCTGTGGAGATCTAGAGACTAGAGAGAACAAGATGGATGCTGGTTATTTTATAAACTGTGTGAGACAAGTGGCCTGCAGTTCTGCATGAATGCATGCAGATGTAATGGAATGGCCCAGATTTACATTAGAACTACATGAAGTATTAGTTACAAAATTTAAAACACTTTCAGATTCAACTCCCTCAGCTTCCTTAGAAATGGCAATGTATCATGTAAAACTTTATGCACGACTGGTGAAGACTTATTTTTCCTGGATTTCAGCCAAAATTTCAATACAGCTTTTGGTGATAAATGTTTGATTTTTAGCTTACTTTGTTGGCTTTTATTCTAAGGTAGAAGTTTTTCTGCAGAATGCTCTGTTGTCTGTGCCCATGCTATGTGTTGAAGAGGGTCAGCACAAAACATCTTGGCCAAAATCTGTAAATAAACAAATAAGATCTAAAATTTCCATTATTATATAACTACTTGTCCTTAAAATTTTACTAAAGTAAAAATGTAATTTTATTATTTTATTTTATTTTTTAATCAAACATAATAATACCAAAAGTGGATTTTATACAATTTTATGTGAAAAATATTAGTTGCTATTAAATCACATAGGAAAAAAAAAAAATGAGGGGAATAAAATTTCCCAAACTGGAGACCAGGCATTCATTGTACAAATGAATCATGTTTTTCTTTATGCATTAAATCCATATAAATTCATAATCAGTTACTGAAAAAAGATATTTTGCTGCAGTGTTACAAGATGTGCTGCCAGATGTGTTGTGGATTTGGGGAGGAGTTTGAAGGTTTTACAGTAGTATTCAACATCCTAGGACAACTGTGCCTGACGTACACATTTAGGGCAGTCTCTCAAATAATATGATATTATAATATTTCCCCTTCATCTTGACAGCTCTGGTCAGAATGTAACGATGCTACTACTATCATCAGGGATTGTTATTTCTAATTAATGTTTAGCTCCTGTGAATTGGTTACTATCACCATGTACACATCAACTGCTACCAGATCCTATCATCCATAACCGGTTTCTACTCACGTTTCACAGCCACTTACATACGCCATTACATTCAGTGAAAAGAATGATGGGTTGAAATTACTAAGCCACTCAGCACCTGGGTGTTATTCATGGAATCATAGAATTGTTGGGTTGGAAGGGAGCTTGACAGATCATCTAGTCCACCCTCCCTGCCATGGGCAGGGACTTCTTTCATGAGATCAGGTTGCCCAAAGCCCCATCCAGCCTGATCTTGAATGCTTCCAGGGATGGGGCATTTCTCTGGGCAACCTGATCCAGTGTCTAACCACCTCTATCATAAAAAAATCTTCCTTATATCCAATCTAAATTACTTCATTTCAGGGTAAAACCTTTGCCTGCCCAATGTCATGTCACTACAGGCCCTGGTAAAAACTTTTTCTCTGTCTTTCCTATGAGCCCCTATTATTACGTTGAAAGGCCACAATAAGGTCTCCCCGGAGTCTTCTCTTCTTCAGGCTGATTTTATCCTACCAAAAGGGACTTCATTCCCCCAACCCCTGCATTGAGGTTCAGGGGCTTGAGAGACATGGGAAGAGAGATTGACATTTATTATAACCATTAAGCTATTATGCATTTTTTGCAATATCCTAATTGCACCAACCATGAACATCCAAAAAGCATTTACAGTAACAAACTAATTTTCATATGAAAACATACAGTAGTTTTCAGTGGCAAATGCTGGAGGTTTCGAACTGAAGTGTAAACACAGCACTGACATATAATGCTTTGGTTTTGACCCTGCCTTTCCATTTATCTCTAGGACAAACAGGCTTTTTTCGGAAGCTTGCAGGTATTTAGTAATAAATTGTGGGACAGTTTTCAGGCTTTAAGCTAGTTTATCAGCAGACCAAGGAAGAGACCTTGAATATGTAAGGTGACTATGATAAACAGACTTTGTTTTATTCCCTGATGAGTTATTTGCAAATTTTAGCGAGGTGTTGGGATTCTTTCCTAGCCATGCTCACTGTTCACTATTATCATACCATGTTCTGAAGGTAAAGACTCTATACTAAACAAGGTTTGGAAGATAATAACTGCCATTAAACTGACCAATATATCCCTCGTAATATGATAATAAAAAGTTGCATTTCCAAATAAGTTCATGTTATATATGATTTTTGTATTACTTAGAGAACTGGAGTTGCATTTTTTATTAATAAATTGCTGAACATAACAACAGCTCAAATATCTGATGTATAGCACTTACATTTTGACTTGCAATTTAATACATGCTCCTGTATAAGCATTAGTGTTTATTTAGTACAGTATCAGACAGTATCTCATTTGGAATACTATGATATCTCATGATTCTAATATATTATGATTATGAATTTATGGTTAAATATTTTATGTAAATCAAATACAGTGTTAATTCCTAATATTAATGGAATTAATGTTTATCATACAGCAACTAGTTTGGAAGGGGTGGTGAGGTGCTTATTGCCTAACAGCTAAATGGCAGCAGCAAGCGACCGAGCACCTGTATTTGCATCTCCTTTGTATCCACCTCCTGCTTCCTAATGTGTATCTGGCACTGATGCATCAAAAAAAAAACCAAAACTGTTAAACAAAGCTGACAAGAGATAAAAAAAAAAGATGATATTCCAGAGAGAATGACATCCTTGGAAGAACCTGCTTCTTTTTAGCATCTTCCTCTGTTAGTAATGTCTGTTTCAGCCTGTTGGGGACCTCTCAATAGTATTGTAAATTGGCATAGTTTTAGAGAGAAAAATTACTCCTTTATCCATGGCCAGTCAACAGTCTGTGTATTGATGCATTTCTAAGTCTTCATCAAGATAAGCTCTATGTTTCCAATGTTCATTCTCTATTATTTCAAAATCATCAGGTAAAGAAACAAACAACAATCAAACAAAAAGAAATAACATACCTGTTAAAATTTCCATCTAACTCACAAAGAGAAAGCAAGACAAATTCTAGGAGCAAGTACCATTATGACTACATAGTCTTCTTGTTTCTCAGTATTTTTCCCCACTGAATAGTCAAACTTTATAGCCTGAAATTCAGACTGCATCATGATTTTGATTGTTAGGTCCCAGAGTAATCATGTACTTCACTCCCACTTTGGCCTTTGATACAGGTGTCTTCCAACACAATCATGCCATCGTTGATCAATTTAGGGAGACTCATGAGTGAAGAAGACAGAAAATTCACAGGATCAGGACCTAGCCTGTAGCACTCACTCCCACAGATATTGAGAATTCCCACACACTTGGCATTTTTCAGAACTAAGTATAAAACATGCTTTTATTTAGTTTTCCCCTGATAAAGTATTTTCACTAGAAGACACACACCAAGCCTTTCTCTCTACCATAGACCTGCACACCAGCACCCCCTTCCTCCTCCCCTCTAAAAAAAAACCCCTAAAACCCCGCCCTAATTAATTAAGCTATAGCTGTTACAGGTTAGAATGGGAAAGAAGGAGAAAAAGAAGCATGCCTGCTGTTCCTTCTATTTTTAAGTACTCCAGAGGCACTTTGATTCTATCGTGATGAGGTTATATATGTATCTAGATAGTTAATTCCTTAGTCCTCTAAGGGAGTCACTGAAAAATAAATGTTGATATATAATTGACTCATAGACATATTGCCTCTGGCAATATGCTATAGAAATGGCATCATGAGATCTAGGGAAACAGATCACAGATTTTAGTATCTGACACTTCACATTTTGTAAGTTTATCCCTATATATTTCAAATGTTAATTAGGATTATAAGTCTTTCTACATTTGGGTGAGGTTGGGCTTCATCTCCTTGACAGTAACCTAGTATTATATTTAAACTTACACAATTAAAATTACTAATATCAGCATGAGCTGGAATAGTAAAATTGCATGTTAATTGTAAATTCATTAAAACCGACACTTGCTCTGACATGTGACTGCATAAGCACTGTGTTGGTAAAGTGCTAGCAGTGCTTTTTTGACGCTGCATATATAATTAGAAAAAAATTGTTACCTCCTGTCAGGGTTTCTGTCTAACTATAGGGTATGTTTTCCGTCTCTTTTGTTAATATTACATTTCTGAGGGTGTTTTATTGGTCCAACCAATAACAAGCAGTATTCTGAAATTAAGGGGAAAGAAATAGGTTAGTGTCCTTATTGTTGCATGTGTAACACAGAAAATAAAATGGGAAATACTGTCATTTGAAACGCACAGATTTGTGATAAATTCAGAAGACTGAATCAGTGACAACATGTAGATAGTTAACATTTTTTAAGTTTGACTCCTTGAGGCATATCAAGCCATCTTTCTGACAATACAGCATTCTCCTCCAATATGAGTAGACAATGAATTATAGAGATTTTTTTTTTTTTAAAAAAAGGGAGGAGGGAAGAATGAAGAATCACAGAATAATAAAAACCAACGGTTAGCGGGTAGTAGAAGAGATAACTTTAAATACAGCTGGGTTCTAATGCTTGTCAGGGAGACTCGTATAATTTTAGAATCTTAAGAGACCATATGTGGGGGCAGGCAGTGGGAGGAATGCAAAACTTGTGGGTTTAAAAAATAACAACAGAAAACCTGTGGTGAACTTCTAAAAAAAGATTATGTTAATTTATGATTCATTGCCAAATGCAACTAGAGATTCATAGCACCAATTAAATCAAGTGTTCTAATTAAAATCTGTGTTTGTTTTAATCCATGGAAGTTGTGGGAAGTTAGCAACAATGTGTTTCTCTAAACCACCTAATAATTTTAAAATTTCAAGAATGAGGAAGAGTGTTAAAAAAAAGAAGAAAGCTTTTGCAATAAAGTCATAAAATCAGAAATAAGGAGATCAGAGCTGTCTCTGTCATGCATGCAGTTTTTACCTTGGATTACTCATTGAAATTGTATTTTTTTGGTTGATCTCAATGTTTTTAAGATCAAGAATCCATTATCCGTGTATCAAGTTTGTACCCAAGAATTTTCCAACCAGACTGCTGGGAAAACTAGGTCTATCCTGCTGCCAAGTTTAGCTCAAATATGGTATACTGTGGGTAATGTTCCATGGAAGCTCCAAAGTCAAAGGAGACATGCCTAGAGAAACACCTCAACAGGGAGAACCAGGAGCCCAAGATGTGTGTCCTGGGTTGAGAGACACAGGACTAACTTTTCTTCTAATGCTGGGGAAAATTGCACTTTTAGAAGACTCTAGTGTCTGAATTTGTGAAAATATTTACTTTATAGACAGGCAGGCTCCGTGGGATTCAAGGTTAGTGTTTTCGAGCCTTGCCAGGGGCAGGGACAAGGAGGAGCAAGGCCTGGGCATTTGACCCAAGCTGGCCAACAGGATTATTTCATACCATGAACATCACATTCAATATAGATTAGAAAAGTTTGCTGCGTAGAGGGCTCTCTCCCTGATGGTGGCGCTCCAGACAACTCCTTGCCCCGGTGCCGGAGGCCTGAGGCGTTTCCTTCCTCCTGAAGCCATTGCGCTCGCAGTGTCTGATACTTGCTGTCCACTGCTGGGAGTGCACAGCTTCCTACTGATATAGTTGGCTGAGTATAATTCCTGTATACCTTATATCAGTGTCGGGATTAATACTGGTTCTTTAGTATTATTGTTAATTATTTAGTCTTAGTCTATTAAATCTATTTATATTTCAACCCATGTGTTTTTTTGTGTTCCCCGATTCCCCTTTCCGGGTGGGGAGGGGTCATCGGGTGATAGAATAATTGTCTAACGACAATAGATTGTTATGGGTTCTCTCAAACCATAACAATGTGCAACATCTGTATGTAGAAATTAATCTACAATTGCAGATACAGCATGATCTCCCTTACATGTCTTTTATATCAAGAGAAGGAAATAAATTTTATCACTTTTTCAAATTGCCTGGTGCATCCATATTTGTATGGTCCTAAAATTCTCACTTGGACTTTAATACTCAATTTAAAAAATAAAAAAAAAAAACCAAAACCAAAACCAAACAAGCTTAAACTAAACTGTTAACTATGATAGTGTCCTCTCTTTAGTCAAGAAGGTCCCCTCTTGCCCCAAACTAGGTACTCATATTTATAAAAACTTTGGTGCATGTAACACACCTTGGCAGTATTAGATATTTAGTAAATTTTTAGTCTCAAAGCTTATTTACCAATTAGCATAATGTACAATTTTCTTAAAAGTCTCAGCAATTGTATTGAGTTTAAATTCTGTAAAAAGGTTTACTCGGTTTTACCTGAAGCTAATTTGAACCAAACTGACAAACACTAAGCTATTTAATTTCTTTGGCAATGAAATTTTTAAAGTAGGAGTAGTGATTTGTTTTTGCAGAGATCATCATCCCAAGATATACCTTTAGGATATTCAGGTAGAATGACTAATCCAGAAAACATAAATCCTACACCCAGATGGACCTTCGTTTTTTAGAATGGGTCAGTTCAGCAACAGGAAATGTCACAATCTGTATGACAGGCATATAATCTTTGGTTCTCTGGTATACAACAGGATCATGGAAGGAGTGTCTAAATTTCATGGATCTCAATAGGCTTTATAAGTACAAAATATCACATACAAGTAATACAAAATTGCAGGTACAAAAAAGATCTTCCCTGAGAAGGCTGTATTATCTCTGTTGACATTTGGAGACCTTGTGTATTGATGAACTGCAAAAATTTCTCAGATTTTCCTTGATTACTTAGAACACTTAATGAAATTAGTTAAGCAATTAAAACATAGCCATATGAATTATTATATTCCATATGTTGCATGCAAAAAATATCGTAACATCAATAACAAGTAACATAGTAAACTGTAAGTCCACCCTAAATGCAGGAAAAAATCAAAAGCATGTTTGCTATAAATTAATAGTGCAAGAGCAATTTAAATGGATTAATAGTATATAAAGCTTTTTATATTAATACTGAAATTTTCTTACTACATTATAAATAATGATAAAAATTAAGAGATGAGATTGAAATTCCTCTTTGATTTTTATGTTTGTTTGGCTTTGCTTTTTACCTTTCTTTTGCATGTTTAAAAAAAAAAGGACAAGGACAATTTAGATATTTTTAGTAGAAGAAAAAGGTTCTGAAACACCCGTTCAGACACTCAAAAGAACAATCAGACATACAGTTGAAGTGGCGGGAGTGGGAGAGACAAAAGATGAAAGGTGATTAAGGTAGTAATTAATACTAATTTGGTTTATAAGGTTCCATTACCATCTCTACCCAAGTCCCTGTTGGAGGATCCACGGAGCTTGACACCATAATTAAACAACCGAAGACACAACTGAAAATATTTACAAAGAGCATGAACGTTTCAGAAACGGCATTCCTGGGGCCTAGAGACAGGCATCAGTGGTAGTGAAATATCAGGTCTGCATTGCTCACATCCACCAAAAAAATACTTGTTCCTTTGAATCTGTAGGCTCCCTAAAGGCCTAGGAGGGTGGTTACTTACACTCCATAAGGCAACAAACAAACAAACAAACAAAACCAAAAATCAAGGCACAATGTTAGGAACCTGCTTAGAATCCTAAAATTCTGAAGACAGAATTACAAAGTTTCGCAGCCTAAAAGGAGAGGAAAGTGGTGAATGGTTCTGAGGTAGGGACATCTCAGCAGAAGCAGGCAGAGAGGCAGACGAGATCCCAAGAAAAAGGAGACAGTCATCATACAGGACAGAAAATTGTGGATCCTGCTGTAAAGACAAGTTTTCATTTTGTCATTAACTGAGTAGAACTGTTCTTTTTTTGGTTGGGTTAAAAATAAAAGGGTATGTAGGAAGTTTGGGGGCCGAATGTCTGTGGCACTCTTTTTGGCTGGCAGGAACACTACAAGCCTGCAGGGAATTATGTTGTGTTCAAAAAATATGGTGTAGCTGAATATAGGTATTCCGTAAGGACTGAGCTGTATATACTTCAGGATTTCAGCTGTATATACTTCAGGATTTCAGCTGTATATACTTCAGAAAACATCACAAGCACAATGAAAATCATCTGCCAGTTCTGAAACGAGTGGAAAATTTTGTGGGCATCAACAGGTCCATAGACCCTGAAGTGTGACCACGCTTTTAAGGAAAACTAACCATATGACAACCTCTTGCTCATTATGTCTGTTCTTAGTGTGTGTTCAGATTAGTGCCTTTACTATTGCTGAGACTTTTGTATTCATATCCCCAAGAATTTTTATTCATGTGCTGGTAGCTTCTAGGCATCACAGCAACAATCCAGCTCCTCTGGGCTCTGATAAGTAAGCATATAAACAGAAAGTTATTGTCTTATGATTATATGGTTTTGTGACAAAAACAAATGTCCCTTTTTACTTCTAGCAGCATTACAGAGCAACAATACCTGAGAAAAAATGGTATAAATAGAACTGAGTTTGTGCCTCACCAGTAAAGAACATTATCAGAGGCTAGGTACAAATGTACAGTCCTGAGTTTCAGTAGGATAAATCTCTAAGAATAAATGTTCAGCAACACTAAAAAAACACCCTCGTCATCTGTTTCAATGCAGCAGCGATAGCATAAACTGGAGGAGATTGCCACATTTTAGTGAGATTGCAATTTGGACTGCTGAGCTTTCATTGCCAGAAGGGATGTTTGGGAAGCATTGAGCTTATCTTTACTTTTAAGTGTAAATTGCTGGATAGGAATAGAGAGTTCTCTCCTCTCCCAAACCAATTTGAGATTAAGATTTTAAAATCATTCTAGACAGAAGAACTGAATGATGACAAACGGGAATTCTTTATTGGTGGCTAGTTTGAGTGAGTATTCCTGTCTGAATTGAGCTTCAAAAGCAATCAGATATTCCTTTCTTTGAAAGACCCCAAGAAAGTTTTTTCCCTAGTATAGACATCAAACAATCAACGTTGAAGATTAGGCTCTTGAGTTAATTTCCAACTCACTAAATAAACTGCAGATTCTCAAAAGTTCTCGAAGTTTTACTAAGGTTAGAACACCCTTGGAAGTTTAAAATTTATGAAGACCTAAGGTGTAGTCTTACAGACCTGCCATTTCTGAGTAAAGGAGCAGTGTACATGGTAAGATTTCTGTTAACAATAAGAGTATATAAGAAAATGTCTAAATATTATGATGAAAATGTGACTGCATAAGAAATGTTTTGCAGGAGCAGCATCCACATCTGTTTGTATTTTTCTTCCCAGCAAGTGCAAATGCAACTGTATTCTGATGTATTGTAAATGAAAAATCAGAACTTCTAAGAAAAGACACTAAAAAAATTTGACCTATTTTTTTTTAACAAAAAGTAAATTTTCATGCTATGAAATATCTGTATACATTCTTTTTTACTTGAAAAATTTAAAAATTCTTAGTTTAGGCTAACGATATATGCTTGGTTTTTTAATTTTTGTTTTGTTTTTGGATCTGTCACATATGCAGAAGTTTAAAAGCTAACAAAATGCACAAAATTATTTCTTTGCATTTAATAGTTCATGCTAATCTGAACATATTTTATCAAGAAAAAAACATAGTTTTGTAGTTCTGTATTGCAAGTGTGTCTTTACACTCATTAGATGACAGAATTCCTAGTGATCAATTTTTTTTTGGTTACTCTAGAATAAAATATTTCTGCAGCATATGATTTTCATACATTTTGGTTTTAGCAATAATGCTTTTCTATGTAAACAACTGGCCCTCCAGTACTTTAAGATTTTTGTAAAGGTTTACATATTTCAATAATAGTATTAACTTTAGTAATAAATTTAATTGAGTTAAAATTTGAAAAAAATACTATTTTTTTGCTTATTTGCATTCAGAAATCATCTAGTAGACAGGAGACATTTTCTTTTTCCTTCTAGTAAATCATTAAGTATAAATTACTATTGAATTTGCCATTTGAATTTGCAATTTCTCTGTCTCGTAATGTATATTATTATCAGAATTAAGTCAAAAAGTAAATACATTTCCATTTTCCCAAGTTCTTGCTTTCCTCCTTTTCTTCTATTTGACATAAATTTTTTGGTTGAAGTGAAGTTCATAGAAGTCACAGGACAATGCAGGCTGGCTGGGACCTGGGGAGGCACCTACCAGAGCAGGCTTAGTTGTGGGGTAAGACCAGATTGTTCCAGGCTTGTACACTCCATGTCCCAGGACATAGCCCTAAGGTACCCATCTTGTTACCAACCTTCACTATCTCCAGTATCTTGTTACCATTATCCACTATCCTCCAAGCCAAACAAACTCACTCCATCATTTTCCTGTTGACCAAAGTGAGCCACTTCCTGTATCTTTCTTTTCTGCATTGGAGTTCTGATGTGAGTTTCCTGTTTAGCCAAGCTTATCTGTTGATACATCTACCTATTCCTGAGGTGGACCATTCTTGCATCAGACTAGCTGACCTCCTTTGCTTTTCAGAGCTGCCTTCCCTGGTATCTACTATCCCTAATCGGCAAACAGCTGAAATTTGCTCTAAAAGTATATTTGGCCCTAAAGGCCTCCCCTTCTGAACTGTCTCCTGAATGCCACCACTACATCCAAGACAACCATTGATTGTCACATATCTAGCAGGTTCTTCTGTATTAGTAAAGCTAACCATGAGCAGATCTAGCTGTGTGCCACCTTTGGTTGGACCATTCAGTACCTGTATCACTCTCCAGAAATCTTCTTGACTATTTGTGTTCCTAGGAGATGGTTACACTTGCACTATTCCAACAAGTAAACTTACCATCAGGTCAATGGGCTTCCAAAAGAGGAGACAGAGTTAAGCACTCATTAGATTTTTCATTAGTTGTGATTCATGGATGTATTAAAACAAAACAATACAATACAACAAATCCTTACTATATAAAGTAATATTGCATCCAGTTCTGGGCTCCCCGATTCAGGAGGGATAGGGAACTACTGGAAAGAGTCCAGCGAAGGGCAACAAAGATGATTCAAGGATTGGAGCATCTCCCTTATGAAGAAAGGCTGAGAGAGCTGGGACTCTTTAGTCTGGAGAAGAGAAGGCTGAGGGGAGACCTTATCAATGCTTATAAGTATCTAAAGGGTGGGTTGAAGGAGGAGGGAGCCAGACTCTTTTCAGTGGTTCCCAGTGAGAGGACGAGGGGCAATAGCACAAGTTGGAACACAGGAGGTTTCACTCAAATATGAGAAATAACTTCTTCACGGTGAGGGTGACAGAGCACTGGAACAGGCTGCCCAGGGAGGTTGTGGAGTCCCCTTCTTTGGAGATTTTCAAGACCCGCCTGGATGCAGTCCTGAGTAACATGCTCTAACATGCTCTAGGCAATCCTGCTTTAGCAGGGGAGTTGGACTAGATGATCTCTATGGTCCCTTCCAACTCTAAAAATTCAGTGAAATTCAGTGAAATTCAGTGACTAGTTGGACAACTTTTAAACCCCATGATAATGTTTCTGGAATTTAAATGGTTCACAGAATCAGATCTTTAGTCTCAGTTTTGAAATTAAGGTCACTGAATACTAGTCAGTAGTCCCATGTTATCATCCTCATGCCCACCCGTATGATCTCTACTGTGAGAAGAGAGATCATGGGACTGAAAAAAAAAAGCTGACAACAAAGGCAGGTGCTTTTAATAAAGGTTAGACAGATTTCAAGAAGGAGTTTCAAGCATAAATTAAAGGATTGAAGTTATATGTAGTGGGATTTTCCAAATTGATTTGAGAGCCAAAAAAAGTTGGAAAACATCAGCCAAAGATGCCACGGGAACTATATTGATATATGAAGCTAAATCCTTTCAATGCCAAATGAACAGAAAGGTAAATGTGATGAAGGTAAATGAAGTTATTGGCATTCCAGAAGGCCTGGAATCCAATGCTATCAAACTTGTGGAAATGATTAGAGAAACAAATCCTGTACAATGTTTTACGTTGTATGTTGCATATTGTTCAGTCAGTGTTTGACTTACCTAACAACCCCAGTGAGAAGTTACTGTAGGAAAATACACTTACTCTCATTGCTTCCCTCTACAAGAGTTCAGGAGTAAGTTAACTAGTTAATTGACAACTGAGAGATACCAGCAAGAGAAATATGGGACATCCTAAAAAAATAGAACACATGAATCCCAACTATATGAACTTGATTCCTGAATTAGGCTAGCATAGTTCTGTAAAAATGCAAGACATGCCCAGATTTATGAGATTTGTAGTATCTACAAAACAACTACCTGCAAGACAGCCATGGTAATTATTTTGCTTCCCTTCACCATTATTCTGGGGGACTAACAACTTCTCTGTGAGCTGCAGCTGAAAATTCACCTTCTCTGAAATGTAAATCTACTGATTTTCTATATAGTGTTGCAAAGTGCAAAGCACTTCTGGTTTGTAATGATCATCATTTCTTTGCTTTGCATTGCTGTAATAAATTATTATGTTTATGTATTCTGCAGCTGCATGTGGGCAACATCAGAGGTTATATTTTCCTTTTCACTTTAGTTGAGCTGGAATGCACAGATGCTATGGGCCTAGCAGTCCCAATGCCAGCCTGAGGAGGGCAAAGAGTCTTGTCCTGGCCATACCGGATGGGGATAACTTCTTTGGGGCTGTGCCAAGTGTTCTCTTACTTACCTGAGGCAATTGGAAGAGCCTGAACTGAAGTTTGTAATGGCGACCTAAATAATGGATCATAATGGACAAAGGTATTCATTATTACATAAGCTACCAAAAGAAACAGCTCCTTGGTTACCACATCTTTAGCACTATATTAGGAGTATTTAAGACTCAGGTCCCAGGACTCCGCAATGCTAGATTAAACTTCTTTCACACTGTAAACTTTTAAAAGCTTAATTTATTTTAATAATGTTAGTTAACTGGAATTGGAAGGGTTTTATTTGCTATTGATTCTTTGTAATTGAACAAGCAGGTCATAAAGTGGTCTAGAGATTCTGGTTTTGTTTAAGCAGTCATTTTATTGTAGTTCACTCTCATGATACAGTTTAAAGAAAAAGTTCCTCCTGTTAATACTTGGACTGCTGAACGTCTGGAAATACTCATGTGCCTGATTCTGAGCTCATAAAACTGTTGTACTAAGAAGCTAGTATAGAGGAGCCCATAATTAGGGACTTAAAAGACAAAACCAACCTTTGTCTTTGCTATACCTTAAAGTTTAAGACTTAAAATGAATGACTTAGAACCTGGTGGTTTAGTTGCAGTCTGGTGGTCTTGCTGCATGTGTGAATTTTGCTGTGTGTAACACCATGGACCCAATCACCCTCTATCATATGTGAAAACAGTATTGGAACATAAACTTATTAGGTTATTTCTCAAAGAATTTAAGATATGCTTAAGTGTTGCAGTCTGGAAAAACATGGAAAACATTGTATATGTATGCAATTTATAGTTCTAATCACATTTCATATGTTAAGAGTTCTCTGTACACTTCCAATTTCTTCTTACAGTCATTGTATTGGGCATTGTACAAACATTTGTAGGAGACATTCTAAATAGGTGAGACAGTCCAAAAGAGTATCTTCAGGGAACATTGTTACAGTGTCAAATACAAGTAGAACTTTATTGAAAATGAGAGCAGAAATGCTTAATTTTCCTGCTAAGCACCTCCTTCTCCTTTCAGTTTCAGCTTTCTTTTTATGCTCAGAATTTTTTTGTCACAGAGGAATCAAATTTGTCTGTGACTTGTTTGAAATCTGATAAAGTATATTCGAATTTCTGGATAGTATGCTATTCTAGATCCAACAGTGGAAAACAAAACCAAAATACTACATGTTGGTGTATCAAAGTTGAAATGTGGAAGAAATCTTATAACAACAGACCTTATCTGATTTTCTGTGGGTGGTTTTGGATGATACGGACAATAATTAATGTGCCCTGTCAATAATATGTAAGAGCTATAAAATCTGTGAGACACTAACATGGCCTATGCACCAGTTTCCCCATGGTGTATCCAGAGCTGCACATTGAAAGCGGGAAGAGGTCTCTGTATACAGTAGTTCAAATTCCAACTTTTTCTATTTTCTCAGTTAGCATTTATAAATCTATAGTTTTAGAAATATTTCACTCTAAGTAATCAAGAAAAATATTGCAATGGATAGGTGAGTTATTTCCTGATTGTGAGTTTTACCTTTTGGAAGAGAATCAATGGGGTTTTTTTGAGATTATATTCACAGAGAGAATTGTTGATAGGAAATTTTAGTGTGGAACTTTGTTCAGAAAAGTAGGCATTTTCATCTTCTGAAATGCTTAATGAATTTTAACTTTAAAATGTCTTTAAAATATTTTTTTTCCTTGGCACATCATTATAGTATTTTTCCTATAAAAGTTTGAAGCCACTCTATTGAGTATGCAAAGTCTGCATCACATCTTAAAATATTGCTTTCTCAGGCAATATTTTCCCAACAGCAGTGTCACTTTAGATTTAATTTTGCTCATCCATAGGCTTTAATGTTGCTTCACCATCATTATGCTTGCCAACACCAGTACTGGCACTATATAGCTGTGCGAAACTGTATCGCTTACCTGATGTCATAGCAAATTGCTGAAAATACTGATCATTCAGACCCAGGCTGTGCAATTCCTCTCATCTATCCTCTCTACAATAAAGTTTCACTTTGACCCAAATTTCCCTTCCCTCCCTGACAGATGTAGTATTGCAAATCATAGACTTCTAGACTGCTGAATCATGAAAACAGGTTTGTAGGAAGGTTATTTCCATAAACAAGAAATGGCTGTTACATTAATCTGTAGGTACATCCACTATTTCCCCCCCTCCTTTTCTCTCTTCATCTTTCCTTTTCTTTCTTTTTTTCTTTCTTCCTCTGATCTTTTCCTCTCTTTTGCATCTCACAGCTCTTGGTCATGTTCAAAAATATGCATTATACATGTCACATTTTTGCTAGTAATTTTATTGATGATCTAGATTTAGAAGAAATGTGAGATAATTCCTATTCATAGTAAGTTTTCTACAGATCCATGCAATAATTCTTAGAGGATTTTGTACAGTTCCTATGCATAAGTTTATGGAAATGCCATAAGTTTATTTTGGTCTTTATGTTATGTTAGGGAAGTATAGGCATTGTAGCTGACCGACTCCTGCTCAGTATCTCAGTTCAGTATCTTCACATCTGAAGGGATGACTCTAAGGACATTGTAACTTTTGCATTCCATCTCATGTTACATATTCTTTTCTATGAATAGTTCAGCTGATATTCTATAGAATTAAATGGAAAAGTTGCCAAGAATGTTACGAGTTATGAGTTTGAAGTTTTAGTGGAAACTGAGAACTCCGAGTTTAAGTACTATGTACAGCTTGTATCTGATGTATGTTACAACTTAAGAATGTATCCTTACATTCAGTCCTATCTGCAGATATCCATGGATTTCTGCAATGAAAGGTATATCAGATGCTAGACCATGATAAACAGTCCTGACTCCAATTACAGTTGCAAGAGCTAATAGAAAACACCAAAGTGAGGATAAATCTTAATTTAAATAGGCTATCGAAACCTAATTGGACTTTAGGAGAAAAACTGATAATAAATTAGCTTTTCACCAAAAATTGAATTATGCAGAATAAGCACTCCTATTTTCCAGACAATATGAAACCCTCCTGACAAACATGCCTTTGATTCTCTAAAAGAATTATTTTCTCTGAAGATTTTATTCTTCACTTAACTTGTCTTCTAAAAATATTTTAAAAAGCTATATACAGAACATTTTAAGTTGCATAGGCTTGGTCTATTGATTCCAATGGTATAAAGCTTTTGGTTTTAATTTGTTCAGAATTAGAGAGATACCCATTAAACCCTAAAATTAAAAGGTAAAAGTAATCAGACGTGTAAGCCAAGAAGGAAGAGATTTTATGGTTCATGAAGACATGATTCGATGTATAAAAAATTCAGCATGTATTACATTAGTCCACGAATTAAAAATAACATTCTTATCTGACACTCATTCCACCAGGGATATAACCAAAGACTTTTCTATCTTTAAACCATTAGTATAATAGAGATGAAGGTCATTATTAAAAGACCACAAAGAGAATTATGATGTTTTTTATCACAAGGTACATCATTATCTGCCTTAAGGAGTTCTACCATCAGTCATCTTTTTTCCCAAACATATCACCTTATTCTCTTATCTTCATAGTTTTACTTTAACAGTTCACTTCTTTTTAGTCAAGAATATAAAACATATGCTCAAGACATATCTTGTAGGAATTAGTGAAAAAAGAGGCTTTAAGGTGAGAGCAACACTGTTTTTTCCTTTCATTTCAGAAATCTTAAGTTATCTTCAGTCTGTACTCCAAGTGTATAAGAAATTCAACCAAAATATCAGCGGGTGGATTAATGAAGCACTTGGTCAAGCTCTTACCAGGTCCTCTGCTTAAGAACCGAGATGAGGTTACTCATTGGAGACCTACCCTGTTCTCACTAAATTAAACAGCAGAATTCTGCTTTATCTTCAGTACTGTTGACCAGAATCTAAATCCATAATGGACTACAATCTGATAAAACTTCAGTGCATGTTTTAATACACACTAAAATCCCTGGAATTTTTCAAGGCTACAAGAATGTCAGTATTGATATACTGGTCAGACACGTGGTCCAGTCCAACAGGCTTTCAAGTCTAACACCAGCTGTCTCAGTGAAAGGGATAAAAATAATGCAAGCATATATTGATGCTGGATATACAGTCCTCATATTTATTCTCAGGTTGATCTTTAACAGTTAGAAATCGCCTTTGACCCAAAGACATGAAACTAGTTTTCCCTTTTTTTGTCTCCTCTGCTAAAAGTAAGCAGACGCCCAGCCAGAGCTAAGCATGCTCAGTAGAATCACACTGAAGAGTTTTGTTCCTTAACTAATGCTTGGTGCTCTGAAATAACAAGAAACAGCAGTTCTGTGAATTCAAACAAAGATGCCTAGATAGAGATGTAGGAAGAGGGACACAAGTGGAAATAGCTTTAGACTGTCAGATCCAAACACTCTGACCCAGGCTCTATAGTTGAAATGTTCAAGATTTCCACCTGATGTTATTAAAAATAGATGTAATTCTTTTGTGCAGTGTGAGACTGTTAACATATAAAAGGTCACAAATAATGACGAAAAATTATGGCATTCAGTCATACAGGAAAAAATACTTTCAGTGATGGGAATCCAAAGACCCATTTAATTCCTGTATTAAAAGAAAAAAAGACAATTAAGAACATCCTGTATAACATCTTAGTTTGAACTATATTTTTATTTTTAAACTTATTTTAACAAAAATACTACCAGATACAAGTAATATTACGAACGTATTTTGAAGTACATACACTTGCAGATATCGTTGTTGTTGTTCTAGAAATGAACATAGTTAATATGTAAATATGACTGTCCTATAATAAAATCATATTTTTTCTCATAACTACATTCTGTTATGCTCCCTGAACTACAATCCTTCCCCAGCAAAAATTCCCATAATGACCCATAAGACGTTTGGCTCTTGGGTGTGTACCTTGTCCTTTATATGCAAAGGAACTCTATTTCAGCAACCTGAAAAAGAAAGATTATTTCAGCAAGTATATTTTTAGGCACCTTGCAATCCAAAGGTAGGAAACACCTTCTCAAAGATCAATTTCTCTCATTTTATAAGGAAGCTAATTTGTGTATATGCATGCAATTCTTTCTCAGTTTCTCTCACCATATGCAGATTTTGAGTATGTGTAGAGTACAGACACAGATTTTGAACAATGGGAAATTATGTTTTACACACAGTGAGAAGAAAAATATGTATCATCTTTTCCCTGTCAGATTTTCACCTGTCTGCTTAAAGATATGTTTATTGGGAAAGTGTATTAATATTGGTACTGTCTATTTTTTCATTTGACTGCTTTCCTTCTTCCTTAGAATAAAGTGTTGTGTCTGACCAGTGTCAATACGGAAGGTACAGCTGTGGGGAGCCTGTGCTGCTGATGCTGCGTCACACAAATTAATGGGGTGAAGATAGGAGGGCTTCAGAGCTGCTTGTAGGCACATGGTCTTTGCAGGAATGGTGCTTTTTGCCTTCCAGGTGGTTACAAGTTGCTGAGTCATCTTCTCAGTTTGTTGCAGGAGATGTTAGACTCTGTCCTAGGAAAAAACACTTAGAAGGAGTTTCAAAAGCATCTCTTGCTGTGTTCTTTCTCATGTATTTTCTATTCCTTTTTCTCTCATAACTTTTATTTTCAGATGTGACAATTCAACCTGCTTGTGTTCATTGTGGTAATAAATATGCTACATACCAAAATGTCTACTGCTTTTCTTCGGAGATGTTAGTCCATGAAAAGCAGAAGTCTGGGGACTGAAGTTGGTTGAAAAAAAGAAGCATGTGTGCCCACAGAGACCTAAAGGTGAAAGTAAAATAAGATGGTATTTTGCATCTTAAAACTGTCAGTTTTGCAGTTTTCCTAGGCTTGCCTTTTCCTTTGCACAAGCTTTATTTTCATTATTTTTAAAATGCCCAACTTTGGCCATACTTTTCACAGGTGGCTTGCAAAAAAGAAAGATTATACCCCAGAAGAACTGCTGGTGTTTATAAAACAGCGTATTTACTACTAAGTTCTAAAAAAGCTGATGTGCAAGTCATCTTTCCTACTGTACCTCAGCTGGCTATAGGTACAGTACTGGCTCTACGTTAAACAGTTATTTCAGTTTATAGGTGTCACAAGATCCGGCAGACACTACAGCTTGGAGATTTTCTTAATTCTGATATATTTCTATTTCTAAAGTAATGTTTGGAACATTTTATTTTTATTTCTTGTTTACTTCTGTGTAGTTTTGCATTCCGATGGATTTTCTCCCAGTTGCTTTCACGTGACCAGCTTTGCAACGCTTTCTAATGTGGCATTCACCCCACTTTCATAAACCTTAAAAAGCACAGTGTAATGCTCAGGATGCAGAATGGGTCCTTCATTAGGGCTTCACATAAATTATGGTGAAATGAGCTCTTAACATACTATGCTGCGCAAAATTTGCTACTCATGAAAGGTAATATAAATATAATCATATATATATATCACAAATTGTAGAATTTACTCCTGTGAATAAATTTGCAGTGAAATGTAGGCATAAGACAGTAAAGAATCTAAGTCAAAAGAAAAAATAAAGGGAAAGACTGAAGATGAAAAGGAACATAGGAATAAAAGATATTTAATTCTAATTTGATAAGGAGTGTTATGTTAGAATACTTAATTTTCTACTACATTTATCAGTGTTTTACTGTATAGATAAAATCAGTTTTGCAAACATTAGCGGTGCCATATTTGGTCATAAATTAAAGAAATACTCACAAGTGATCTACTAAAGGGGAAAACACCACTGGGAGGAAACATTTAAATTGCTCTGTTGCTCTGTCTCAATAAAGGTGCACTCTACAATAGCGCAATTTGCAGCCTCCTCTTTCTTCTTATTATTATTTAAATCAAGGGGGAGGAAACGTTCTTGCATTTTTTTTTCCTTTCCTTTTTTCCCCTAAACTCTGAATCTTCATGCTTCAAACTAGGTCAAATTGAGTTGTAGTGCACCTTAAAGAAAAATCGGCAACGTTCAGTACCAGGTGTATCAGAAGGTCTCCATCGCCTGTACTCTCTTAAGGGCAGTGCTTTGCTTTATGTAGGGTAAAGCGTAGAGCTGAAATAATACCTGCAAGCGGACCATGCGCCCTCTGTCACTTTTAGGATGGGAAGTTCCTACACAGCCCTTTTTCGGGCGGACGCTGAGTACTCCCTGCTGACCTGCTACCGTGCACCGACCAGGGGGCGAGAACGGGCCACCGCGGCCGCGGAGCGCCCGCAACCGGTCGCCCCGACTCCACCGCGGCGCTCCGCGGTGCTGCCGCGCCCGGCAGCGGGGCTGGGGCAGCCCTGGGACGGACGGGCGAGCGCCCCGCTCCGCCGGTCCCCGGCCACGCTACTCCGCAGCCGGCAAGGATGTGTCACCTCGCAGCCTTCGCCGGAGGCGCCTCTGGCTGCGTTGACTTTTTGGAGAGCCTTAGGCCCGCGCGGTTTCTCCCCTTTGGTTTCTTTTGGTTTCACCTGGTGCTTGAGCCTTAGCACGAGGAGGTGGTTACGGCTCAGCAGGCGCGGAGTAGCAGGGGACCGGCAAGCCAGAACTGCACAGCTTGGGGTTGGGAAACGCGTACCATGGAAAGAAATCACCTTGATTCAAAACACCTCGGGGGGGGGGGGGGGGGGGGAGGGATAGCGCCTCTTAAAAACCAGCAATCAATAGGAGGTAGCCGGCATGCTGAACAAAGTTTTATTTTAGTGCAGATGAAGTGAAAATTAAAAAAAAAAAAACAAAAAACCAAAGAAAAAACCCCCACAAACCAACAAACAAACCCCACAACACACAAAAAAAGAACAACAAAATCCCCTTTTTAGTCTTTCATAAACGGTTTAAGGTCTGTGAAGAGCATTTGCGCACCGTTGTGGGGAGGCAAATGATTGCAAATGTTCCTCTTGTAAGACAGTATTGACCAGCGTTAGAAATACCTTCGTAAATTAAATCTCGACGGGATCTATTTCTGGAAAAATCTTAATTAAAAATAGCGCACACACAAAACTATTCTAAACAAAAAGAAAATCCCCACCCCCACCCCGCCTGCTCTCAGACTGTGTAATGATATCAGTGAAACTGGAAATCTTACAGCAATCACCCCAGCATTTTGCTGTAGACAAGAGAGGGGGGTGGACGGGGGGGGGGGCTCCGACGGCTCTCATTGCTGGGAGATACTTTGAGGGCAAAGCAAAAGTGCCCCCCGGGAGCAGCGCTCTGCTGCTGCCGCCGCCGCCGCCTCTGAGATGCTACAGTATCAGGCGGAGAAGAAATGAGTTTGGAGTTGATGTACACGCCGGAGCAGCAGTAAAAAGATATAAGATATCGACACGCTCAGCTGCATCTTGTTAAAAGCTTCCTGCGGGTTGGCAGAATGAAATCTGTATTTAAAATACACAAACTATCGTCAGGGGAGGAACGGAAGGGAAAACACTAAAAGGGCCAAACGCAATGCTTAACCCACCGGTATAAGCAAAAGAGGAGGAGAAGCGATGAGATTGGTTTGGGGGGAACGGAAGGGGGGGTGTGGGGTGTGCCCTCCTTGCAGCCCAGCCACAGCAGCCACTCGGGGACTAAGCGTCTCTACTCGACTTGGGAGAGAGACTCTCTCTTTGATGGTGATAATGATAGTTGCTCTGGTAGGGGAAAGGGATTTAGGAATACCAGAAGCATAATTCCTGCTCACGCTTGGGTGTGAACGATAGGAAAACGTGCCTCGCCACTACATCCATAGCAGTGCTCTCTTAAGTGGTGGTCATATTATTATTGTTGCCAGCCGGTGGCTTTAAAGGTGCATTATTTTAATGCATTATTAATTGTTTTCCCAGGGAGAGGAGGAAGGTGGGGATAGAGCTTATTATTATTAACAGCGCGGAGCTCGCTCGCTCCTTTCACACACGCCGGGGAGCGCGGTGGGAGGAGGCAGCGCCGGGGGGAGGCGGTGGCGGAACGCGCCCCGCTACCGGCCTCGCTGCGCGGCCGCGGCGCGCACACGCGGGGCCCGGCGCGGCCCCCCCGCCGCTCGCCCCCCGCCCTTCTCCGCAAGTCGCCCATCACCCACCGCCAGGCGGAAAGTTCCGCGGGCAGCTGCCGGCGTGGTCCCCGCCCGGCGTGGCACTCTGCCGTCGCCACGTCCCCATCCCCAAGATCCGCGGGGGCGGCGTGGCTCCTCGGCCGGCAAAGTTGCAGCGGGGCTGGGGGAGGGAGGGCTGGGGCGGGGGGGGCGCCGTTGCTGCCAGCCATCAAGTGGCTCGTTAAGGAAATGCAGGTGAGCGGGCTGAGCAGCGGCGGCGGGGTTGGGGGTGGTGAGGGGTGTGCTGCAGGGGGCCCGGCGGGTACCGCTAACCGCCGGCTTGCAGCCCCCGGTGCCTCGCACGGAGAGCGGGGGCGGCCGCCGCGCCCCCGGCGATAGCCGCCCCTCTTCCTGCCTCTCCCCCCGCCCCGCCCGCGGGCGTACACACAGACACACAAACGCGCCCCCCCCCCCCCCCCCCCCCCCCCCAATCCCTCTTCCCCACCCCTCGCTCGCGCCCTCTCTCCTCCCTCTCCTCGCTCTTTCCCTTCCTCTCTCTCTCCCCCTCTCTCCCTCTCTCCCTCTCTTTCTCTCTCTCTCTCTGCCGGCCTCATCGGAGAGAGTTGCAGGTACCTTTCCTCTCCCCTACCCATCACCTCCCCCCCACCCCCAGCAAATTTTAGGGTGCAGGAGCCTCGGGAGGGCTTTTTTGTTGTTAATCACTGGTTTTTAAAAAAAGAAGTCTTTGGAAGGATGACTCTTTTGCAGGAGTCTGCTCTGAAAGCAGAAATACCCCTAAGGAGCTAGCGACGGCGGCGCTGGATCCCACCAAAACAGAACTGCCTGATGTGGCATGTGCTTCTCTCTCTTTGCAGTTCCTTCTGGGCCTGTGTGGACTAGGAGCACAACGCGGCGCCTGACCGGCAGGAGGGGAAAGCGGGGACTCCTTCAGGTTTCCAAAGAGGTCCAAGCGGACTGTATTAGTAAGTAAATACTCTGTGCCTCGTTTCTGTCCCTATGTTCTCCTGCTCCTCCAGACCTTTTATTAGCATGTTCACACTTGCACACGTATGCACATACACATATGTTTATATATGTATATTTATATCTGTGTGTGTGTGTTTGTATTTCTGCTTTTAAATTACACTTTTCTGGTCAGAGTGGAAGTTGGCTGTAGTAACTTGACCTGTTTTCAGTGGGAAAAGTGGATAAAATAGCTTGCCCTTCTTTTATGAGAAAAGAAAATTGCAGGTGAATACTTGTGTAAAGAAACTGAGTGTGTTAAGTATTGTGTAATGTCTACCTTAATCCGAGTATGGGTATATGGTAGATTACAGACAAAATCCAAACAAAGAGATATTCCCTCAGGAGGGATCTGCAGCATAGTGTGACCTGCTAAGCAATGCCAGGTGACAGGGCATTCAGTTTAATGTAAAATGTGCATGGATTATAGATACTAAGAGTGTTTTGTCTGCATTCAGTTGTCAGCATTTTTAGTCCACATCTTTGAAGTTGTTAGATTTTTCATGAAGTTTTTTATATGTACAAAATGTTTGTATAATTTTTTTCTTCTAATGGGGATGGTAGTTTCAGACAACAGCTATGCTTTCTAAGTGCTTTATGGGACCTATTCAAAAAGTGCTTATGGCACTTTTTTATGTAGGTGCAAAAGACGTAGTGGAGACAAAAAGATAAACTCGTTTAAGAGGGCTTCAGGAACAGTGGAATTGAGGTTTGCTGGCAGAGCTGTAGAGTTGAGAAAAGGTACAAAGATCAAATAAAGGTATGTCATGAAGAGTCTGCTGCTTAGCGCTAAATATATCTGCATCTTGGGAGGAGAACTTTGGCAGACATTATTTCTCTTGGGACAGTGGACCCATTGTCGACATTTGCTGCATCTCTGATAGAGGAAACAGCTAGTACTAGTAGTTGAGGGTTAACTTTCTTAGGTAGAGGGGAGAATTACGGATGAAAAATATGTCAATGAAAATATTTGTTCATGTTTGCTAATATCTAAATAAAACCTTTGTGTTATGTCAGTAGAAATATAGTTGAGTCAGGTATTTTGAATGTACTGGAAGGAATCAATAGCATTTCAGCATTTTTTCTCTATTATTGCCAAATGGACTTGGATTTAAATTCTTCATGTGTTATTGTATCTACTGTAGGGGCAGTATGGATTTGAATAAAATAAACTTACTTTTTCACGAATTCTTGATAAACTTGAGTTATTTTACAGAACAAATTGAGAATAATAAATGGGTACTATAAATAAACTATACAACTCAAATCTCTTATGTATTGTGTTTTTACTGTTCACCTTATCAGAATGAACTTGTGTCATTAGAAGCCGTTAAACATGCATTTAAAAGTGCATTTTATTAATCCTCTCAATGTGAAATTAATGTTCATTTTCGGTTGTAATTCAAAATCAATCACAACTAATCAATGTTGCCAGGACTGAAAGTTTATTAGGGTCAAATTAAATGCTTTTCTTTGTGAAGTAAAGAAATTAGTTTATGTTACAACAGTAAAGGTAATTAGACAAAATTTATTTAGGAAATTAATGTGGAAAGGCTAAATCTGCAGTAGCAGAAGGATAACATTCAGAGTTGCTTTCAGGTGTTCATAATCTTAAAGCTAGGAATAATTACAAAGCATAGGCTACAAGTTCTGAGGTAGTGAATCAGGGTGACTTTCATCACAGTACTCTTTGGGTACTTGATTGTAACATTTATGACAGAAAAAATACCCAATGAACTTGGGGACTTGAAATAAAAGGATAACACATCTCTGGCTTAGTAAGAAATCCTACTGTTACAGTTTCAGTACTATGAATTTATCTTTCAGTTAAAAACAAACCTTTTTTTTCTTTATTTTTCTTTTTTTTTTTTTAAATAGGTAACATTTGACATGGCTCATTGCTGTCTTGTAGTCTCTGCAGGCAGAGCATTGAAATAATATATCCAGATAATTTGCATGAACTGTTTTGAGACTACATACAGAGAAGTTTATTAGGTTAAGCTTTCTGTTCTGCTAGGTGGTCTCAATTATGTAGCATGCAGTGTTGAATGCCTAACAAAGTGTCTATTTTTACAATAAAAGATTAAAATATACTTGACTAATCAGATTGGAACTACATTTTTTTAGTTTAGATTCAATCACAGCATACTTAACAATTTAGTAGTTCGGTGTACACTGTTCATTATTTGTCTTTCGGATTTTCTTTAAATCTAGTGTATCTCCTGGCAATACTTCAGTGTCTGTTTGAAAAATGACTTGACATGTACTCTACTTTTGCTGTAATTACTGTTTGCTACTGTGGAAAATGACCTGAGTTAGATCCTGGCAATTAAGTTTGATAAATATTATATTTGATCATATATGTATGTATAATCTTGCTCGTAATTGTTGATATAGGAAAATGTCAAATCAGGTCAATCTAATTCAGAAGAAACAGAGAAGTTGACCTCTTGCTGTAAAAATATAAAGTTGATATAATAAAGTTGCATGTGTCAGCAGTAATGTGTTTTATTATGCAATTGTTCTTGTTATTCAGATCAGAGAACGGTCCGATGAGATATATAAGCAGTCTGCAGGGAATAAATGATTAATTCCTCTAACGTGTGCTTACTCTAGGAATTCTTACTAATAAAATCCTACATACCTGCATTAGTTTGCAGTAGATTTCGTCAAATAGCATTGTCAATATTAGTATTAAACACTTAGTGTACCAATGTGCTATCAAACTTTGTGGTCATAAACTGTGATGGGAAAATTGTGACAGAGTGTTAATTCTTTTTTACATGTGGCTTTATTGAAGAAACTGACTACGCAAGCAAATGTGATGCTTGACAGCACAAACTATTTTGAAATGGTAAAAAAAAAATGATATGATAAATATCATATAGTACTCAGCTTGGTTTGTGTGTCTGATTTTAACAACTTATACAGCATTAATAACTTTTATGTGTATGGAGGCTAATTCTACAGGATCCAAGTACAATAACAAGTTGGAGAAACTAATATATCATTGGCTAAATTGGAAAACAGGGCATTTGAGCATTTTGGGAAAGGTTACTGATACTTTTAATCAGTCCAAAGCTTGTTTAGTGTGAAAAGAGATTGGTACCTGAGTCCCATGTATTTAGAGTAACCTTAATTGATCTAGTATCACTTCTAAGACCTTGTAAGCAGCACATGTTCTTGGCAGCAAATATAAATTTAACAGTGGCATTTATGCAGATGATTTGTAATTTAGGGTGTGATTTTTTTGCTATCTGTACTCAAGGAAAGTAGGTTTTTTCCTTCGTTAGTAGCTACAGGGATTTTAGAGAAACCAGCCAGGGAGAAGGAAACACTTAGGGCATTCTTTAAAAAGTAAAAAAGGCGATAGGAGTATCTCTGATGCAAAAGTATTTGGGCTGTAGAATGCCTGTTGATGTGGTTTTGAATTTTTTTGCCACACATATATTATAAGGTCATTAGTACCAGAAGTTTCTTAAAGAGATTTTATGTTATCCGTCCTTCTTCTAGACTTTGTACCTTGCAGTTTTGTATTTACAATCCTAAGAGAAACTCTATTAGAGTTAACAAGGGGTTTTATGTCACAGTGATAACAGAATGATGACAATAGGGTCACGAAGTACTGACAAGGAGGGCATTTGGTTTATAATTTTTTGGAAATATTCGATTGTGATGAAAAATGTTTAGTAGCAAACGTGGATTTAAAATTCCAATAGGAAATAAGCAGTAGGCATGGATGAATTAATTCTCAGACAAGAATTAAATGTACTTAATAATAAAGACTAAGAGAAGGAAATGTGTACACAAGATTAGGCAAAAAGAATGTGTAATGGGAGGGTTTTTTAGCATTCTTAATGCTATTAGATGCTGTGTGATTTTCAATTTATCTATTCTAGTGGCTTCTTTAATAAGATTCAGTATAAAACAATAACAGAAAAGCTAGCAATAAATGGAAAATTGCAGAGAAATTGCTACTTTTATGGACAATACGAGGATTGAATTGCGCATCTATTTTCATTTGTGTCAATAGTTGCAGAAACAGTCCTATTTCTCTTGTATTTCTGTTCTATTAAATATGCTTTATTAACTCAAACTTACTGTGCAAGAAATCTCATTTTTTACATTCTGTATTTCTCTGCTGTCAACTTTGTAACTACTTCCAAAAAGTAGTTAAACAGTAAAGAGTATGGAATCTGGTTTATAAAATCAATTTTATATAACTTCTCTTAGCAGTACTGTAAAATTTATCAAAATATTAATATGTTTTAAATTTATGCTGAAAGCAGGCATGCTTTTAAATGCCTTTAAAGCTGTTTGAAAGACCTTTACACTTTCCAGATTATGCACTTACATTGTTCTGAAATGTAAAATTAAGGGTTTAGAGATGCATTTGGAGAAAGAGATTTCTTGATGTGTATGTTTGCAATATGAAGAAGGTTCTGAATAGTCCAGTGATTTTACCTAGAATGCTGCGTGGAACTTGTTCCAGCCATAAGCAGCCTGAGCTCATGTACTTACCAGTTAAAAGAAGATAGTTATGTATTATAGGCCCAGTACTCTGCTTTCTCTAAACACTGGGTCTGAAAAAGCGTTCTCTATGGGAGTCAGTCCCATGCTTAAGTCTCATCATGTTGTGAAAAGCTGGAAGAGTGTTTAAGCTGAATTCCTCAGTATGTTTCAGGATGTCTTTTAAAAAGGTAAGGTGGACATTTTGGTGCATATGGTGTATTCTGCTCTGATAACAATGGCCTTCAAGAAATTAGTCTTTCTCCAAGCTGCTGCTCTTTATTTAATTTTAGATTAGCTAGCTCATTTGCAGAGTATGTGTTTCACTGCCCAGCAGTGAAACGTTAAATGCGTATGCTTTCTGTTCACAGTGGAATGATGGGTTGGAGAGGAAACTGTTTCAGCAAGGGTGATTGACAAGTCTGTAGACATGAGGGCTCATGGTTGAACGGGATGTGGGACTATTTAACTGTCCTAGTTATTACTGAAACTGTGTGAGTAAGGTAAACTCATATTTCCAGAGTGCTTAAGAAACCTCCCAGCTGGTAAGCTTCTCACAGGTGACAGAGCAATTGCTTTATTATGATTGATTTAAGGTGAGCAACCTGAATAAAGGTCCTCTGGTGGCAGCAGGCCGGAAGTGTACACCAGCCAGTCTTTTGGGAGCTGTAATTCCTAAGGTTACTGCAGCAGAAGTAACTGCATAAGAACAATTGTATCATCTACTCTTGTCAGGAAGTAAAGTAAATTTTTAGGCTCTCATGCAGCAGCTTAACAGTCAATGTGGGAGTATGTCAGGCAAAGTAACTTCACTCTAGCTTAGATGCATTCTCTCTCTCCCCTACGCTATTAAAATGTATCCTTCCTTGTGGTGCAAGACATACAGTATCAGCAGGCCCTGTTCCACACAGGACAGTATGTAAAAGCAGTTCATATTCAGTTCTGTATTCTCCTCAGTCTCCTCGCTCTTTTAGCCAAAAAATGGCTTTCTTCTGTCTTTAGCGAAAAAAGTAATCTTCCACATTGTAACTATATCTAACATATCATGTTTATTTAAAGTCTAAAGACTTTTTTTTTTTTTTTTTTCACAAACAGGAGTTAAATAAGAACATTTATAGTACAACTTTTAAATCCAACTGAAAGACTTAATTTCAACCTTAAAGTCTGGGTTAAGTCTGAAAGTTTAAGAAAGTTTTAAGTTTAGTCTGAAAGACTTCATTTCAGTCTTAAAGTCTGTTCAACTTCTGATGAAGTACAAAGCAATTCCAATACCTGCACATAAGTATAAGGTAGAGCAATGATGTAACTCTTATGTGGGTGGTTACAGAATTCCTGGCAATAAAGAAAGATAAACCAAAATGATATCTGAATTGCTCTCCATTTAGATAGAAGGACATAAGGATATCCATCACATCAATTTTAAAATGACAGAAGAAATCCTACAGGATAGTGCATTGACTGAGTCTTCAAAAATTGTCTTCGAAGTTGAAAGGCATGTGCTTTAATGTAGTGTTAGGCAAAGCTTAATAGCAACATCAGTTCTCAATGGAAAGGGTTCAAAGAGGAGAATCCGTATGAGCCATCCATGTCTGCGTGAGTTGCTTTCCTTTTCTTACTGCAACCATGACATTGCCAGATAGCATCCTCAGACTTCTTCAGAGAGCCGGAAAACCATAAGGAGTGCTGTCTTCATCAGAAATCATAATAGTAACATGAAATTACAGTTGATGCTTTTCTTCATCTAGGTTTTCCGTAAGGAAGTCTGTGTTTCTTTGGTTGTTAATCATTGTCGGTTTTGATCATAACAGAAAAATGTTATCATGCTCATGCATTAGTAGTATGAACCAACTTCTTAACTGTCAGTATAGCTAGGATATTAGAATTCATACCATAAGAAGTCAGACTTGAAACCTGTTTTGAGACCTGTAGAATTCATGTAGTGAGAGGAATGTGCTAGGAGAGGGTTGATCAACATTAAATCATTATTACTGATATATCCTACATATGCTACTAGAAGTATTTGAGGAATATACAAACGTTTCTCTTTAAAAGGAAATATAGTTAACTTATTATGCTTCTAGATAAAAATAAAAATTAATTGCAAATAATGTATTGCATATAACCTGTAATATGATTTGTGTGCCTACTGTTCATAGAAATATTCCCAATGAAAAGTTGTATTAATCATTGGTATCCTTTCACAAATGGAAGTCTGCCGAGCAAAGACTGACATTAATTTCCAATTTGACATTAGTAGATTTGGGCTGGCATTCTTAACATACTAACTGTAGCACTTAAAAAAAACAAACAAACAAAAAAAACAAAAAACAAAACAAACAAACAAAAAACCTGATGCATTAATATAGTGATAACCTGTGTTCTTCTTTGGATAATTTAGCCACTTCTTCAGTTCTAAGCACAATTATTCTGTTAAGGTGTCCTTCCTCCATATGAATAAAAGATATACTAATGGCTTTTTCATACAACTTATGTCCTGATCTTCCTCCCTACTCTTCCTCCCTGCGCCCCTCCCTCCCCCCCTTTTTTTTTTTTTTTAAGAATGCTGGGCAGGTAGACTTGAAAACCTGCACAAATGCATTTGCCTGTTTTTGCAGAGCATAGGCTTTGAAATGGACCATATGGTTGATGACTCCTCTTTTTCCCTGTGAACCCAATGTCCTGTGACAATTCCATGAAGTTAAGATCAGTTAGTGAGGTTGGAGATTCTTTTGTCAAATGCCTCAGCTAGGAAGTGTAGAATGGACTGCAAAGCTTCAAGAGCAGCCAAAAGGTATGTAGGTCACCAAACCTGGGTAACCTGATGCCGCTAACCATAGTCCCTATATCTATGATATGGTCTTCTGCAAAATTGATTTATACAGTGAGAATTGGGTCAGCAGCATACAGTAGGTGTTATTTGGAAGAACTGAGAATTAATTAGAAAGTGGGGTCAAATTATTTTCTTCATTTTAGAATGAAGTGCAGTGGGCTTTTTGTGCCATTATCTGTTTTTGATTTTCAATTCTAATGGAAGTATGAGAAAAGATGCAAAGTAGTGCAAAAGTCGTTAGCTACAGGAGGACATTGGGTGAAATAACGTGGTCAATAAGTGTGGTTTTTTTTTTTTTTTCTGTGCAAGGTCTAATATAAAGTATTCTAGAATTGAATAATTTCCTGAGCAGCTTCCATATCGGTTGTGATGCTCTGCCAACCTATTCAGAATGCTTGATTCCTCCTATGTTAAAATCTCTTTCCTTTGAGAAGCCTCCGTAAGTTCTTTCTTTTCTGTTCTAAGATTATTAGGGAAAAAAAATTTTTGTGTTTGTCACAATAGTAGTAAGTTGTGTTGGAGCACCTGTTTTTCCTCATCAGCTGGAGGTATTCAGAGGTTTCTGTAGGTGTGGAAATGAAGTCCCTGATGTTCCCATTATCATATTCTGGATAGGATCATAAATTATAAAGTACCCAAACGTATTTTGGATCAGGATCATCTTTTTCTTTTTTTTATCAGCATGGAGGCCAGCCTTTCCCACCCTTCCCTATCTTCCCCTTTTTCATACCCTTCCTCTGCAGAATGCTGGAACATGGTTAAAATGGCTGTTTATTTTGAAATATCCTTCTCACTTCTCACTGATCCTGAGGATAGTGACCCTTTCTCCTTGGGTAAGAACTCACTTTTAAGTAGGATGATGTCCTTAAGTTCCTTACTTTGTTTTTCCTAGAACTCATAAAAATAAGAAAGAGAATACTCCAGCTTACATAAATAACAGCTGTTTCCTAATGCAGGGTGAAAGATGAAGAAATAACTGACAGTGTTCTGCTGGAGTCATGGGCTTAGTAAAGTAGACACTAATGAACGTTGGGGTAAGTTAGGTGTATTGATATCTTTGGGCAACACTCAAGTGCAGTTACACAGATTGCATCTTTTTCTCCCTGCCCCTATCCTCTGACAGGTGTTCATTGGCTTGAGAACTTGATGGGGAGGGAGAAGGAAGTCCATGAATATTCTTATCTGTTCTGTTGATTTTATTAATCATCAGTGCTGAACAAATTAAAGAAGGCATGAATTGTGGCATTTATTTCAACATTTCTTGATTACTTAAATAAGGTTTTGTTAAAGAAAAATGCAACGTGTGTTCCATTGTATATTTAAAAAAAGAAATTGTTAGAAGATACAGGAAATGAGAAGAAAGGAAAGGAAAAGAAAGTGAGCTTAGAAAATGGGTAAGTAATGGGAATGGAAGAAATCCACAGCAATGAAGGGGGTCCCATTATTCAGGTCTTTGGTGCAGTGTCAAGTCAGATGACACTTTCTTTAATCACTAGGGATGAAATTTAATTGCCTAACCATAGGTGGCTCATGGCTTTTTAGATGCCCTGAGGTGTCTGCTCAGCCCCAGGCTACTGTTATCTTGTATCGTATGTGCCAGTCCCATACAGGTATTTCAGAAGAACATACACAATTGCACATTTGTCTGTGTTTAGGATTATGAATTGTGCATGGCTGTATTCCAGTGTTACATCTAGACCTTTGCCTTTCCTCCTTGCCTTTCCCAAAGGCAAGTATTTTTTCATGTTATGCTAGTTATAGCTGAAGCTAACAGAGAGAGCTCCCTTAATCAACACTTTTGTTTAACTATCAGCATAATTAGATTAATTATATTTTGGAGACAACCTAGAAATCCTATCATGCATGTATGCATCTGCGTTTCTTGGAAGTGACATTGTCCTTGTCTTCATATTCTGAAACAAGCTTATCTGTTTTTTTTTTTATTAGTTTTGTTTTCATTTTTTCCGCTTTTCATAGATGATACACTGATGGAATCCAAAAGCTTATGCAACTAACTATACACAGTCCACAGAACCTACTTGTGTGCTTTCCTGCTCTGATACAATGCTGGTTCCTCTGAGACAAGGCACAAGGGCACTGCAAAAGTGATGAACTGTGTAATGTCACACTGCCTTTTTCTTATTTGCTCCTTTGGTAGGTCATCTTTTTCTTTTTTTTGGAAAGGAAAGATGGACAGTAGGGATCTGTGTAATATAATTATGCTGAGGTGAGGTGTGTTTCCTGTTTTTGTATTATTGACGACCATTATGCAACCAGTAAAGATCACTGGCAGTAATATTTTCTTCTGAGGTCAGGGCTATTGATTTTGGAGTATGAGCAGAACTGATATGATAATTCTTATTGTAATAATTCTATTTGGAATTAACTTTTAACATCACTTGTTTTGGACAAAAAGTTTGAGATACATGAATATGCATTTATGGAAGTTATTTGGATATTATGTTCATTAAATGACTGTTGCAAAAGACATTTTAAGTTTTCTGCTTGATAAGGGGTATTGGGAGTAGCATGCATGACAGACTGCTCTTACAGACGGAGCTGCTGTCTGTAACCTATCTATCAAGGTTTTAGAAAGGCAAGAGAATAGGTCTTGTTTGTGAGCCAGAAACACTTCCCATAAACAGAATATGAAGTGATCTTCAAAAGTTACCCTAATAATCACAAAGAATAGAGCAGAAAAAAGGATCCAAGAAAACCTTAGTCCATATTGTTTCATCTAATTTTACTAATATATATGACCCTAAGCAATATTCCATCCCTGTAGGATAGTATCCCAGTTTATGCAAACTGTAACATCTGTTCATGGTGTTTCACTGGCTGTCTACATTTTAATGACTTGAGGAAAAAAAAAATAAATAAATTATGCCAACTTGAGATTTTCATAACCTCAGTCTGTGTCTCTAAAAGTAGTACAGTATCATTTGTTTTCATTTATGTCTGAATCATGTAAAAGTTGTGATCCAGATGGATCTCGGAGGTTAATAAATTGGATGACTAATAATTATGGTGGTGCCTTATGATTGAGTGAGAATGAGAGCATATTGCAAAGTTCAGAGGAAGTAGATTCTTTTTTTTCTTGCTTAGTACTCAAGGAGAACATATAGGGACACAATGAACAATGTAATGCTTCTTTTTTGTCTGCTTTATTAAGTTGTATTTTTAGCAGTGTTAGGAGGGAACTAAAATTGGGAAGCTACCTTGCAGAAGAACAATCGCAGTGACTTTTCTGTGGTGGTAACTTTCTTGTTTATTTGTAGCAGCTAAATCATATTAACTAAAAATGCAGTTTTTAAAATCAGCTCTCACGTAAGCAGATACAGTAATTTCCAAACAGTTGTTATGTGATAATGGCTAAAATAATGTTAACAATGATCTGAGGTTATTTCACCAAAGTTTCTTTGCGCAGCAAGGATTGTGTTACTGATTGCAGCTGGAGTTCTGCTTCTTATTTTCTGTTATAATACAGTGGTTTTTTTTGGATTTTTTGGGAGGTGAGGGGGAGAGGGAGTGTTGGTACATGCCATCTAGTGGTTGTATTGTCTCATCATGTCTGTTGTATTCATTTTGAATTGTTAAATGGACATTTTAAGTTATTGTAAAGTACAGTATCACCTTCATCTTCTCATTATCCAACACTTTCTGTTAGTACCTTTGAATTTGTCAGGGAGAAATAGCAATAATTCATGGTAGTATGTGGCTTGAATACCATCTATACACTTTCTTAAAGTAGGAAATGGTATAGTTGTGAATACTGTTATTGTATTGGGAAGTTAGTTCTTAATAATGCTAACAATATGGCATTATGCTGCTGATTTAAAAAAAGGTAAAGGTCTGAGTTAGTTAATACCGCATGCACTTGGACAGAAGTTTGTTAAACCTTTGTTTATGGCAGCAGAGGATAAATTGAGGAGGGAAGCAAGCACCACTGTACTGCTTGTGTACTGTTTGGCTTATGATTAGGACAGAGGCATACATTCCCTCTGCACTAAAGAAGAATTTTCTATGGAAAAAAATAAGGTTGATCATGCAAGTCCATCCCTTTCTGCTGCCTGTATTTACATGATGAAAGCTACAGAAGCTTCTTTAGCGGTCAGGAACAAGTAGTCAGAGAAACTAGATTTAAAAACCTGCATTGGTTTCACCTTCAACGGATCAGCAGCTGTATGTTGGGGAGAAGCCTGTGCCCTGTTCCATGCTGATGGCTCCAGTGGAGTGAAACACCTCAAGAGTCTGTGCTAAGAACACAGGTAAAAAATACCTCTTTCCTGCAGAAATTTTAAAATAGGATGACCATTTGACTGAAGCTCTCTGTAACTAGTCGGATAAAAGGAGGCATATCTTGGTGAGAATTTGTGAAGGCTGTCTTGTTCAGCTTGTTTATCTTGCTTTCAGTCAAAGTTGGTAATGAGGAGGCAAGCAGCTAAGAGAGTTTGCCTGCCTTGAACTTGGAGAAGAGCAAACCAGTTGAAGAATTAAGTGTGTGTGTCCACTATTTTTTTTATAGTATATATTTAAAGTGAATGTAACTCGCTTTCTCTCAACATCCTTACACATGAATAGCTTTCATATTTTTTTCCATTGGTGAAACACATTGCTGTTGTAATACGTAAGTAGAAAAAGACAACATATAAGCATAATTTGATTTTTATCGAGTGAAGCCCTGTAGGAATGAGAACTGGTAAAATCTGAAAACAAGGTGTTTAAACAATTTTATAGATGTCTATTCCTTGTTACAGAGAAAATAAATAATGTGTGACAGGTATGGTCAGACATTGGTGGAACAGTAACTGAAGTGTTAATTGGATTATAATTCCCTGAACATCTCTTTTAATCCTTATATCCCTCTACTTGCCTGCAGAGGAACTACTGTGTATTTTAAGTTGTAAATAAGAAATCAGGAATAGTAGGGAGGACCAGATAGAGCAATTTTATGAAGCAGAGATAGCCACTTAAGGAGAGTGTGGCACTACTACGCTGTTATACTGCTTCTGTCAAATACTAGTCTGTGCCTTCCATCAATAAAGATTTCACAAGGAAGGCAGTGGACAGGAACTGGAGGGAAAGGATAGGTTTTTTTCCCTCTCACCCTGGGATCAGAAATCAGGTCTTTGTTTTATATTTTTACAAGCTAGTTCCAGCTGGCTTTCTGTCCCATCCCATTCCCCTCTCCCCCTTACAAATTTTGCAATGCATTTTAAACTCTAGATTGATTATAAATGTATTAAATTAACATGGTTGGTATGTCTCAGTAGCTGCAGAAAAATCTTATTCCCAAAACTACAGTGAAAAAGGAAGTTATTGTAATACACAGCGTAAATTCATGGAGAAACAGAATAATTTTCTGCAATATGTTAAATTGGATTGTTAATTCAACTATGTATCATTGTTAGAATAACTCTTGTAAAGCAAGATATAATTGTCCTTGCTACTCATCTTGTGATGGTGTTTGAAAACAACATTCTCATCATTAGAGTGTTAGAATTCATGAAAATACAGAGGAAAACCTTCATAGTTCCAGTGATGCATATTGCAAACTAAAACTAATCAAGCCTTTACAGTATTATTTTAAGTACTAATTGCTCATTTAATTTTTATATTCTCATGGTGATCTATAGTTATCTTTTGTTTGGAGAAGCCTACAACATGATTTTTTTATATATGCTTCCCAGGAAAGACTGACACGTAGCACACTCCTCTTCCCCCTGCTGCTATGTAATCATTGGAAAGATTTTAAAAAGTGGTAATTAAAAATGCACAATAGAAACACATACAGCATTATTAAATATAGCAGTGTGAACTAATTAATTTCACTGTGTTATATTAATGAAATAGTTGCAGTGGCAAGCACAGATCATACATAAAATTAGAAGAGCCAGCAATACTCAGGTCATAAGCTACTATTGTAGATGCAGATATGAATCTTACATGATAATAGCCTCCATGTTAATCGTAGGACACCTGGAACCAGCTGGCATTATTAAGATGTTGCTAGCAAGAATACTTTTTCATGTGCTTCTTTTATACAAGGTCTTCATTAGATAGACAATGTAAGTAGCTAATCAAAGTTGACATAGTTGAGTGAGTGGTTTCCTCTTCTTCACAGGAGTATATGGTGCATGTATTATCAAGTCTGTAAACAGAAAAAACAAAACATACTACTTACTGCAGAAATAGCCATTCAAAAAGTTTTAAAAATAAAAGCAGTAATTTTTTTATACTTGAAGGTGACAGTATGGTTATAGTCATGTTGTAAATTGCAGAATGTTTTGTTTTCTGGCAGCATCTCAGGTTACTCCAAATCCTGTTGCCTGGCCCACTAATATAGACTTAGTTATTTGACTGTGTTTCTCAAGAAGGCTTTTCTTGTTGATGTAGTTACTTAAGCAAAAGTATGCAGAAGTTTACTGTAGATACATACTCTTGCAGTAACATACAAAATTATGTGAAGTTCTGTATTTGACTGAAGTGACAGACAGTATCGTAGAATCATAGAATTGTCTAAATGGAAGGGACCTTTAAGATCATCTAGTCCAACCATCAGCCTAACTCTGATGAAAAACCATCACTAAAACATGTCACTAAACACCATGTCTACCCGTCATTTAAATACATCCAGGGATGGTGCCTCAGTCACTTCCCTGGGCAGCCTGTTCCAGTGGTTAATAACCCTTGCAGTGTAAAAGTTTTTCCTAATACCTAATCTGAACCTCCCCTGGTGCAACTTGAGGCCATTTCCTCTTGTCCTGTCGCCTGTGACTTGGGAGAAGAGACCGACCCCCACCTCTCTACAACCTCCTTTCAGGGAGTTGTAGAGAGCCATAAGGTCTCCTTTTCTCTAGGCCGAACAACCCCAGCTCCCTCAGCCTCTCCTCATAAGACTTATTCTCCAGACCCCTCACCAGCTTTGTTGCCCTTCTCTGGACCCGCTCCAGCACCTCAATTTCTTTTTTTGTGGTTAGGGGCCCAAAACTGGACACAGCACTCGAGGTGAGGCCTCACCAGTGCTGAGTACAGAGGCACAATCACTTCCCTACTCCTTTTGGCCACGCTGTTCCTGATACAGGCCAAGATGCTGCTGACCTTTTTGGCCACCTGGGCACACTGCTGGCTCATGTTCAGCTGACAGTTGACCAACACCCCCAGGTCTTTTTCTGCCAGGCAGCTCTCCAGCCACTCTTCCCCAAGCCTGTAGCTCTGCATGGGGTTGTTGTGACCTAAGTGGAGGACCCGGCCCTTGGCCTTGTTGAACCTCATCCTGTTGGCCTCGGCCCATCCATCCAGCCTGTCCAGATCCCTCTGCAAAGCTTTTTTACCCTCCAGCAGATCAACACTCCCACCTAACTTGGTGTCGTCTGCAAACTTACTGAGAGTGCACTCAATCCCCTTGTCCAGATCCTTGATGAAGGTGTTAAACAGAACCGGCCCCAATACCAAGCCCTGGGGGACACCACTTGTGACTGGCCACCAACTGGATTTAACTCCATTCACCACCACCCCTTGGGCCTGGCTCTCCAGCCGGTTTTTAACCCAGTAGAGAGTACTCCCATCCAGGCCCTGGGCATCCAGTTTCTCCAGGAGGATACTGTGGGAGACTGTACCAAAGGCGTTACTGAAGTCCAGGTAAACAACATCCACAGCCTTTTCCTCATCCACCAAGCGGGTCACTTTGTCATAAAACAAGATCAGGTTTGTCAAGCATGACCCGCCTCTCATGAACCTGCGCTGGCTTTGCCTGATTGCCTAGGTGTCCTTCACATGCCACATAATGGTACTCCGTGACCTTTCCAGGCACCGAGTCAGACTGACAGGCCTCTAGTTCCCCGGATCATCCTGCTGGCCCTTTCTGTGGATGGGCATCACATTTGCTAGATGCCAGTCAGCTGGGACCTCCCCAGTTGGCCAGGACTGCTGGCAAGTGATGGAAAGTGGCTTAGTGAGCACTTCTGCCAGCTCCCTCTGTACGCTTGGGTGGATCCTATCTGGCCCCATAGACTTGTTTATATCCAGGTGTTGGAGCAGGTCCCTCACCACCTCCCTTTGCATTACAGGGGCTTCATTCTGCTCCCCACCCCTGTCTGCTAGCTCCGGGGCCTGGGTACTCAGGGAACAACCAACTCTACTACTAAAAACTGAGGCAAAGAAGGAATTAAGTACCTCAGCCTTCTCCTCATCCTTTGTTGCTATGTTACCTCCCACATCCAATAGTGGATGGAGATTCTCCCGGGTCCTCCTCTTGTTACTAATACATTTATAGAAATTCTTTTTATTGTTCTTAACATCCAAGGCCAGGTTAAGTTCTAGCTGGGCTTTGGCCTTTCTAATCTTTTCCCTATATAGCCTTGCAACACTTTTGCAATCTTCCTGAGTGGCCTGCCCCTTTTTCCAAAGACCATAAACTTTCCTTTTTTTCCCCTGAGTTTTGACAATATCTTGTTGTTCAGCCAGGCTGGTCTTTTCCTCTGATGGCTCGCTTTACAGCGCACAGGGATGGCCTGCTCCTGCGCTTTTAAGACTTCCTCTTTGAAAAACGTCCAGCCTTCCTGGACTCCTTTGCCCTTCAGGGCTACCTCCCAAGGGACTCTGTTAAGCAGGCTCTTGAAAAGACCAAAGTCTGCCCTCCGCAAGTCCCTGGTGGCAGTCCTGCTGGCTCCCCTCCTTGCTTCCCTGAGAATCAAGAACTCTTATCATTTCATGGTCACTGTGCCCAAGACGGCCTCCAACTGTCACGTCCCCCACCAGTCCTTCTCTATTTACAAGCAGCAGATCCAGCAGGGCTCCTTCCCTAGGCTCCCTCACCAGCTGTGTCCTACATATGCAGTACAGTGCAATAATATATCTTTGATATTTTGAATGTAATTTTACTATTTTTGATCTATTTATACTTTTTTATTATGATGGAAAATTAACTTTAAATGAAATAGTAATGATATCTTATTGGAACAGAGGAATATTTTAATATAAAGTATATTAATCTGCAAATACATGTTTCAGCTACCATAGAATTCAGTATGTATGTGTATACATGTTCTCAGAGGTCTGTGCATGTACTGAAGCTAGTGTTACATTCAGCAGAAAAGTTCAACTAGCCCAAGATTTATTTGGTATTTATTTCTTCAATAAACACCATTATGCAAGAGTCAGAGACCTCAGTTTTGTCTGTCGGACCTGTGTAATCCATGCAACTGGAAATCTGTAATTATTATGAAATTGCCATAAAATATGACGTAATTTTTTAGAGTTATAGTCTGAAAAATCTCAGAAGTGCAAGAGCCAAGATTATTGTGAACTGGATCAGAATAGGAAGAGGCTGTATAAAGAAGCTTCCACATATTCTGTCCTCACTGCAATTTGGGTATTATTGTTCTGGTACTACAAATAGTGGTGCATGAGAATATCTGAACTGGAAGTACTAGGGAAGAGTCACAAAAATAATAAAACTATGAATGAATATTGGAACAGGCTGCCAAGGGAAGAGGTGGAATTGTCGTCCCTGGAGGTATTTGAAACATGGGTAGACAGAGTACTTAGGCACATGGTTTAGGGGTGGTTTTGGCAGTGTTAGGTTGATGGTTAGACTCAATGATCTTAAAGGTCCCTTCCAACCTAGACAATTCTATGATTCTGTAATAACAAATATCTACATAGGTACTTTTAGGCTTGGTTCTCTATCCAATTCATTTACTCCCTGTGGGTAGAAGCAGGAGAGAATATAGAAAGGGGAAAATCTGATCCATTTAAATAAGAAAATATGATTGTAAAGCCATACAAACTTTGTATAAGTATAATCAAAATATGTATCAGAAACTGCTTATTGGGAAAGGAGTTAGATTCCAGATGTACTGTTAGATGTATTAAATCATTCCCTTCAACATGCAAAACCACCAAGGAGAATTACCAGAAAATGATAGAAGCTACCACTGAAGGGGCATAAAGTCTTCCTTGGATATGCTGTCTCATCAGCTCAATTTTAGGTTGGCCATAAAAAGAGGATAACCTTAATTATGGAAATTGCTACTAGAACATCATAATGTTTGAATAGGATAACAGTTCCTCCTACAAACTTAATTTCAGTGATAAGTAGCCGGCTTAATAACGGGCCCTGTAGTCTCAATTTCCTGCCTAGAAATCCAACTTGAGGGAAGAAGTGAATTTTTTTTCTGATAGCCTGGTAGGTGGGGGTAGGCCAGTTTTTGCACTTCCTGGATCTAAGTCATAAAGCACACCAGCCGCTCTTCAAATATAGAGACTATGAAATCAGCATGATCTAAGGAGCCCTTGGGCTTAGTACTCAGCAGAAATGAGTACTAAGTCCCAGGTCCTGCTGACGAAAAGCCTTCAGTGATTCTGCATTATAATTAGAATCTTAGAAATGTGATGGAATGATGATTAGGGAGACTGAGAAATTACATTTGGTTGGTTGGGGTTTTTTGTTGGTTTGTGTTTGTGTTTTTTTCTCCTGTCAAAATATGTCAAATGTTATTAAATGCTACTTTTTTTAACTGAAATGTTTATTCTTTACTTATGAGTGAATTCTTTCTACATGGTAGTGAGCCATGTAACAGCAATTCAGTTGGTTTGCAATTCAATTTAAGATCCAGCTTCTCTCTATAGGCTGCTTGTCATTCCTGTAGTATGCCAAAGCATGTCATAGACTTGTAGAAGTGAGGTCGACTATTCAAGAAACGTGTCACTTCTATAGTAAGACTCCAAAAAGAACTTTTTGCTCTTCTGTGTCTCAGATTGTTATGACTATGAAATCTTCAAATTGCTTGAGACACCTTTGTAATAAAGCACGAAGGTTCTAGTTCCGAGCTCATTTAATTCTGGAGCAAAAATTCCTGTTGACTTCAGTGAAAGTTACATAGAACTCAGAACAACACCTTAAAAGACAAAGACTGTATTTGTGCTTTTTCCAAATAAGGTGATGTTTAGCTTTTTTTTGTTGTTATTTTTCTCCATTATCTCTCTTTCTTTGGATAGTATTTATTAGCACGCTATTACCTATTTTTAACTCCTACTATCAAAATGCCTTGTTTAGACAATAGAGTTCTATAGAACTTCAAAAAATCACTCACCTGTTACAAGTACTAAAGTCTCACCCATTAGTTTGTAATTAGCAGCAACATTGGCTCATATTTTAAGAACATAGATTCAATTACATTTATATATAGGAATTAAGGTGTTAATTAAGGTTTTAATTTAAGTTGAAGTTCCTATGCAGGTTTTAAAAGATAACTTTTGAAAAATATATGATGAGAACTGGAGAACAAGATTAAATTGGTATTTTTTTCCTGTTGAGGTTGGCATATGGTTTGAATTATAAATGATGAAAACCAGTATTATTTAAGTAATTAAGTCAAGCTGTTCTGAGACATTGAAAGAGAAATCTATAGAATATTTTTTCTTTTCCCTGACAACCTAAAAGTAAAATCTTTATATATTTACCTATTCTGAAATACAAGTGGTAAAGTAAGGAATAGCTTATTTCTTTTAATTTCATGACATGAACATTGAAATTGTTCTTCAAAATGAAGTTTATCTTTCAATATGGGGACACCGAACTATTGTATCCTAGGGATATTGTTGCTTTCCAAGACTTTTGAGTTTCTGGAGCATTTCTGATACTTCATTAGATTAGTAACTCTGGCAGTGGTGTGATCTTGTAGTACTATAATGTCGTCCCTTTAGTGATTTGATCAGTTAAATAGATCAAGCTTAGAAAATTGTAAGCCATTTATTCAACTTACACTGTTAGTCAGTGAACTTCAATCAGATATCAAATGGCTTGAGAAAAACAGCTTTATGATAAATCTCTGTAGATTTAAAAATATTCTCCAATTGGAAAGAATTTTCCAGTCTCAAGTAATCTGGTGTTATGTCATCTCCAAAATAAACAATTTCAAATGGCAAGCATCTCTCTTAAATAAGGGGGACAGTGGCAGGATCCTGTATGCAAGTCTCCTTTATGGTTTACTTACATTTAAAGATGCTTATGCAGCCAAATAAAGATGAAGTGACACAATGCACAGTATTACTGATACAAATCATCTATTTGTAGAAGAAAAAAGGTTTGGGTTTTTGGGGGTGGGGAGGAATGAGGTAACAAATTCAACTGGAAAAAAGTTGTATGTGGGTTGTTTAGGGTTTTTTGTTTGCTTGCTTGTTTTTTATTTTATTTTATGAGTGCTTGGTATTCAGGAGTGGCATTTAACTGCTAAAATAGGAGCCAAAAGATAATGATCTTAATGCACTTATCTTCAGTTGAAAATGACATCTGAGATCACTTTTGACTTAATGACCCTCAACTACAGTATTGATTCCTGGTCAGAGTGCTGAGCATAAGAGTTGCAATTTTAGAGCTCCTGATGGTACATTCATGTTACTCCTTTCATCCAAAAGAATCCCATCATATGTAATAAACTATATGCTTTGTTAACTTCAGTTAGAAGGCATTGTTTTTCTGAAATGAAGAAATAAATGTAGTTTTACATATTATGGACTTTTTTTTTTTCAGAATGTGTCTGAATAAATTTTCTCTTTGTTCATATGTATGTACACATTTAGAGAAATATCAGGACATGTTTGGTAGCAGAATGGAAATGGATAAAATAAAAAAGAAAAAAGCAAGCAATCATATTTGCACTGACAAGAAGCAGCTTTCTTTCTGTCTTGCTAGAGTAGAATAAAAAATTATGTTTGCTGTAGAATTTCAGCAACTTGTTGTGTTGGAGGTAGACATTTCTACGAAGCTATTACCATACAAATATGAGTGGAACCAGAATAGAATGGAAGACTGAGGAAAAGAGCCAGCGGTTTTAAGTGTTCAGTGGCTTTCTGTTAATGGGGCATATTTCATAATAATTAATTCTTTACATTTATTTTGATTTTAAAATGCCACAAATTAAATGGGAAAAGGAAAGCTGAAATGAAGTCCCTGTTGACAGTTCTTTCTAAAGAGATGTGGTTCAGAAGAATGAGATATGTGAAGAAGAGAGGTTGATTTAACAGAGGAAGATTCCTGAAATTGTGTGTGTGTCTGTGGAAGAACAGTTGTGCCTGTAAGTGGGTTCCTACTGGTCTCATCTGCGTGTGGTGACAGAACCCCTCAGGTACATAATCATTTTAGTTTCTTGCTTTGTCTTACGAAGAAAAATAGTGAAATGTATATTTTATTATATAAATCCTTTTCACATCTGCATTGTTAGTTACCTGTTTTTCACCTGGTAAACAGAACTGGGGCCCTGCCACAGCCAAACAATTCTGTAATCTGTATGACAACAGACTTGCTACCAGTCTTTAAGGGTACTTGAGCAGAAGATGAAAGTTTAAGAACATGGTATGTCTAGTATGTGTGAAATCTCTTGCTCACTATGATTTCTGTTTGTGGAATACTGTTACTTTAAATCCAAAAATAGATGTTTCCGATGTGGTAGACGGCTAGGTTAAGCAGACTGTCAAAACCAGGTATGTATGTTTTGGCAAGCAATCTATTTCTTGAGGGTGCAGGCCTGAAGTTCTGGAATTTTCTAATCGGCAACAGAAAGATAGTTCTTGATTTTTTTTTTTTAATTTTTTTTTTAATACCACCATTTATTCCAGTTTTTGTCTGTCCTGCCTAATGTGAATGAGGAAGAACATACTGAAAACAAAGCAAGAGATCATGTAATCTCCATGTGAAGTTTATTCTTTGATAAGAAAGGTAACAAGTGAGAGGGCAGTCTGTAATTGAAATTTCCCGCGCTCAGAAAAAGGAGAAGAGGTAATCTAGGAGGATAATTTTTGTTTTCCAATCCTTCATAGGTTAGGCTCATAATTTAAATTCTTATTCAAAAAACTTTCCCTCTCCCCCCTCAAAATAACATTTATGAAGTTAGGCTGTTTGATTAATCAATTTGGTGTGCATTAAATCACTTCCTTATCAATATACAAAACTTTAGGGATTTTCAATTTCATAGAATCATAGAATTTTCTAGGTTGGAAGGGACCTTTATGATCATCTAGTCCACCCATCAGTCTAACTCTGATGAAAAACCATCACTAAAACATGTCACTAAGCACTATGTCAAGCCGTCTTTTAAATGCCTCCAGGGATGGTGCCTCAGTCACTTCCCTGGGCAGCCCGTTCCAGTGCTTAATAACCGTTGCAGTGTAAATATTCTTTCTAATATCCAATCTGAACCTCCCCTGGTGCAACTTGAGGCCATTTCCTCTTGTCCTGTTGCCTGTGACTTGGGAGAAGAGACTGACCCCCACCTCTCTACAACCTCCTTTCAGGTAGCTGTAGAGAGCGATAAGGTCTCCCCTCAGCCTCCTTTTCTACAGGCTGAGCGACCCCAGCTCCCTCAGCTGCTCCTCATAAGACTTATTCTCCAGACCCCTCACCAGCTTCGTTGCCCTGATTTTTCAGATTTACTTCAAAGTCTCACCTATAAAATTAGACTGTTGTTACTTTTTCTGTAATGATTAAGTGTGAAAAATACATTATTTGTAATGTTTTCATGAAAAGTTCACAGCATATACAAAGAAGTGCTTGCCAGATGAATTTGCAACATGACACGTTTGCAACCTGCAATTCTAAAGGATTTTAAATTGCTTCCTAATCTTACTTCGATATATTTAAAGGAATTTTCACCATCTTTCTATCTTTTTTGGGGGGGAGGCAGGTAGTTTTCTTGTTTTGGTACAAATCTATTCATAAAATGTTCCTGTTTATTACTTTTATATTCAGCTTTTATTGCTTTACATTTGTCAACATTAAATTTTAGTTTCTGCTTGTCAACCTAGTTACAGAGAAAATCAGAATTCATTTAAACTTGACTTACTACTTGCTAAGTATGCAGTTTTCCTCTGAATTTTATGTTATCAGCAAATTTAACAATCTAGGTCATTTTTAAAAATTAAAAAACAGCAGAAATCTTAGCAGAGATGACCCTAGTAAAACCCCAGTAGATATTTCTGTGTTCAGCACTTCCATGTGTGAATACAGCAATTATTTATTGTATTAAACACATTTCAAAATGCCTTAAGAGACTGTATATGTGTATACACTTCTGTGTATAAAAATAGCAGAATTCTAATTCTGATTTTTGAATGATTGACGCACGCAATGCAATCTTGAGTTTCTTCATTTTAAGACATGAGACTTCAATTAATTAATAACTTAAAGATGTATTTTTAAAGTAATTTGTTTGAATTATGGTTTAAGACATAACAATTTGTACAGAACCACATTTTATTTTTTCATTGTTTGTTTTCTCTGATACATTAACTAAATTGATGGCTTATAGTTTGTTCATTGGTGTCCTTCAAAAAACTGTCATGAACCTGAATAACTAGAACTGAATATTTGAGCAAGTCACAAGGAGTGGTATGGTAAGCAGAAAAGCTGGATGACTTTAATTGGAAGCCATGTTTTGTTCTTTTTGGGTTTTTTGTTTGGGTTTTTTTTTTGTGGTTTTGTTGGGGATTTGGGGCTTTTTTTGTTTTTTGTTTTGTTTTATTGGGGAGTTGGGTTGGAATTTTTTTTGGTGTTTTTTGGCATTTTTTGTTTGTTTTCTTCAGTGTTTTGGGGATTTTTTTGTGGGTCTTGGTTTTGAGGGGCTTTTTGGGGGTGTTGGGGGTGGCTTTTGGGTTTTTTTGTTTTGGGTTTTTGCTTTGGGGTTTTTTTGGGGGGGGTATTTGGGTTTGTTTTGTGTTTTTGTTTTGTTTGGTTTGGGGTTGTTTGTTTTTTTCTTTTTTTTTTAAAATTAATATTCCTGTACATACTTGTAGCTTTCAGATGACTGTTTTATCTGATAGATTAACTTCCTTTTAAGTGTACATACTTTTTATTAGGTTTTTTTCCTATTCTTGTATACTTTAACTCCTATAAAACTATAATATATAAACTATTAATATGCTATTGATATTTATAACACATATGTAATAGTATGCTATCAGTACGATGTAACAGTATTACATTGATATTCTTCTATGTCTTGACCTATAAATTAGACTGGGCGTGTTTTAATGTTTAAATTCTCTAGCATCAAATTAGATATTTGTAAGCAAAAAAATCTGAGATGCTCTTCAAACTATTCATTCCTCAACTGCCACAGATCATTATATAAAAAACAAATACATGGCATAATCTTAACCAAAACTGATTACATTTACTGAAATGTTTTGCTATATAGCGCAGATTTGTTTTGCATATTTGGCTCCTTAGAGTTCATCCCTTTTTTGTTATGGGTACTTAAATATAGTCACTCAGGAAATTAATTTTTTACTTCTTTTCTTTTAGTTCAGTTCTGTGGTTGCTAATCTTTGCTTCTCCCCTCCCTCCCTACCCATCCCTTCCCCTGTTACTTATTTTGCAAAGATTCTGCATCCCGGAAACATTACATACTTGGTAGGAAAGTTTTCTTTCTTATTCAGATACATTGTGCCTTTCCTTAACTGTGCTTTCTAGACGAGAAGAAGTGATGCTCTTTGCAAATTTAAGGATCATAACCTGCCACGTAATCTCCACTGCAATGACTGATTATGTTTAAACAGCCTCAAATTTCAGACTTGTTTCTCATTGCCAGTGTTATAGCAAAACTGTGAGACCCCCAGACTACTTTATATTTTTTTTTTTTTAAATTTTATTTTTATCAACAGATTTTGAGAGAATTGCAAATACTGAATATGGAAGGGTCTGACTCTGACTGGCCTTTGGTTACAGGAAGTATGGATGTCCTAAGATGTGTGAGATAATCTCACATTTGAGAAGAACTAATTTTCTGGGTATTGATGGGAGAACTGAGGGGGTAGGAGAGTTGCATTGTGGGTGCTGGGTTTTAGTGGTGGTGTTTGTGGTGAGACGGTGTTGACAGGGATTCTTCCCTTGTGTTAGGAGCTAGCACACTGAATTGTTTTAGTCCTAGAACCTAGATTCAAGTGGAAGGTAGAAGTGGGACTCTCCCCACTCTCTCAAGATGTCTATTGTTAGCACAAAGTCTGTTCTGTATCAACAACAGAATGGCTCTAAACCCCAGCACAGGCAGAAAAAGAAAATTATTAAATTTGGGCTAAATTTAAAATGGTGTATTTCATCAGGGTTGATTTGTACACTTGAAGTGGTACCAGCCAAGAAGGGGTGAGTCTTTTCCCCTTTTAATGTATTGGCATGCCCATTATTTAGAGAGAGGCTAAAGCTCTGGCAGTTTTAAAAATAAGAGTCTGGAATGTCAGCATCAGCTTCTCCGATGGAGTAGGTGTATTGATGTAGTTTTACTGCACAGCAGAGATAGCACTGGCTAAAAAAAAATTCCACAGATCATGGAAGCATGCAAAATCTATCATCTAAATTACTGTATTAGACATATTTCCATAGTATTTGAGCCATAAAGAACCTAACCTTGATGCATCTTTTCTGTAATAAAGTCATGGTCATATCTAGTTCTCTTTTCCAAACAAGACTTGTCAGTCTATTGAAGTATAAAAAAAATTGTATTAGGCCCATTCTTAACATACGATAGTGAACAGATTCTGATTATGATATTACATTCACTGTATGACTTCATGGCGACTGCTTGTGTTTAAGATCGTACAGTTGCAAAGAACAGAATTTAAAATGCTATGTGAAACACCTTTTTTGGTATTTACATTAATTTATTTTTATGACAGGCAAGAGTGGGTAGTCCCAAGCACTCCAGAAGTTTAGATAAGTTTCAGTTAAATACGCATTTTAGTACACTTGACAGAATTTTCATTCCAGATGTAATGTGTAATCAGTGCTGGTGAAGCATTTACCATGAAAATTGTATTTTCTCAGAAAATTGTGATTGTGTTAAAAAAATACCTGCTTTCTATATGAAAATAAATTTGAAAAATAACAACAACTTTTCCAGGAAAAACAAGCAAGCGATAACAATGATGACAAAACTCAAAAAATCCCTGAACTGACAGAGTTTGTAAAGTTGAGGTGCTTCACAGGACCTTCACAAGGGGCACTTCATGGGGGTACTTCAGACCTATTTTTCTGTAAGGTCTGTTCTTCAGCTCAATTTATTTTCCAGGATTCAAAAAAAGAAAACATGTCCCTGAAGAACCCAGATGACTTAACTAGATGTGAGATGTGCCTTAATTTTCTTCCTGCATCTGTAATAAAGCCTATCTTGTTACTTTTGTGAACACGAACTGTGAAAGTACTGAAAACAGGAAACTGGCCACTGTTCCAGCTTCTGCAAATTTGTAGAAAAGCTGTAGGAAGATACCTTGTAGTGATAGGATGAGGGGTAATGGTTTTAAACTGAGAGGGGACATTAAGATTAGATATCAGGAAGAAATTCTTTACTGTGAGGGTGGTGAGGCACTGGAGCAGGTTGCTCAGAAAAAGTTGTGGATGTCCCTTACCTGGAAGTGTTCAAGGCCAGGTTAGATGGGGCTTGGAGCAACCTGGTCTAGTGGGAGGTGTCCTGCCCATGGCAGGGGGGTTGGGACTTGATGATCTTTAAGGTGCCTTCAGACCCAAACCATTCTGTGATTCAAAGATACCACCCAAGCTACTGTTTCCCAATAAAAACAGACATCAGGTTTTACTCTATTTAACTTAGTAATATATTGTACATTTGTACATTTTTTCCATCTCTATCTGTCTATCTATCAAATCCTTGACAAAGTAAGAAAATAGCTGTGGAACACGGTGACTTGCAGACCTCTGCTGTACTTGCTTTGGCACTGCTGTTATGTTTCATAGTCTATCACACCAGTTGTTTTCAGACATGATTTCTGCAGCTTTGGTGATGATACAATTGTTTTGAAGGAAAGAGCCTGCAAGTTTTCTTTTTCCAGGGAACACGTCATATTTCTTCGATATATTCTTTGTCCAGAATAAGCTAAAAACATGACAATCTTGAAGTATTTGGGGGCAATAAAGACAAGGCGTCAGTTTTCAGTGACTGTAATGTAGCCTGCATGACAGAAATGATTGTGCTTTTTGAGTCTCTCAGTTGCATGGTTTCCATGTGGCCCATTAATTTTTAAGCACCATTTCAGCTCCAGAATTAAAAAGCTTTATTTTGATTTTTATAAGTTAGCAGTGGAGGAAGAGGTTTTGAGGAAAATAGATCACATATTGCCCTTAAGAAACAGGCTAAAGAACTATCTTCAGGCCATTCAATGGATGGTGAAATGATAGAGACTTTTTCAACAATTGCCCATCAAAAAACAGACAGAAGCTTCTTAAAAAAGTAAGAGTAAATCCTCTAGCACTTGCAGTTACTGTTGCTAAATCATTCACATCCCTTTTTCTCGACAGTAAAAATTCTTATGAGATATCATTAGACTGTTACAACTTATAATGGAAAAATCAATGCAGTAAGAAAATTAAATTTTACTGAGAGCCTTTAGGCAAAATGCAATGTGAAATGCATTTTAGCTTCCCTTGTGGTTCAGAGGAAGAGGAAGAAATGGAATCTAGGTTATCTGTCAGTGCACAACAGTTTTTAGAAGCCAGCAAAGCAGCCTGTGAACTAAACTCTTGCTTAATGTATTTCTTCCCTGATTACTTAATAATGTGAAAATAACCACCTTAATCTGATCATTTGAAAGGTCAGAAGTCTCTTCTACCCTTTTTAAAAATGAGTCTTTGGTCAAAATCAATGAGTAGATTCATCTTCCCAGGAAGAGGATTTAACAGAAGGAAAACTGATTCATCTGCTAAGGTATACAGCAATGACATCTGAACCCCTGGAGAGAGAGTGAGAGTGAGAGTAGCTAAAGTGGAATGAGGTGATTGTAGTGTAATCAAAAAGAAGTCGATCAAAGCTGCCAACAAGCTCTTGTGGAGAAGTGACATATATACTACATTTGGTGTACTATGTAATCACTGTAAGTGGTCAGTGTCTCTTGCTGGCAGATAGATATGGCAAACACAAACTGACACACATGGCAATTATAGGTTTAAAGCTTATTAAAAAAAAATATCCCTGAAGTCTGTACTTTTGTGTTCACTATTTAAGATAAACATTCTTAACTGTTTTCTATTTAATGAAATGATTTGCATGTACAGAATTTATAGGTACAAAAATCTATAGCAATGAGAACCAAGGTTAGAAGACAATGTTGGTCTCCTCTATCATTAGAACAAATGCATTCACATTCTAAGTAAGACATAATTATGTTTTTTAATATTTAAAATGGATGAATCCTTCATAAGTTGTACACATGAATAAGATTAATCTGTTAGGAAAATCCTTGAAAGCTAAGAGTATCATCCAGCAGCTAGCTGATTTGCATTTTCACAACTTTTCTGGCCTTCTAGGTAGTAGCTGTATTGTCTGGGAGAGGATTTACACGTGTCTTTACACACCCATTATGTTTACATAAAAGAAATATGTGCATATTTTTATATAATATTTGTGCATAATATGCTTGGAAAATATCTATTTATATCTTATGTATACACACAGACTCTGAATTTTGTAATTAAAACATTTTTATTTATGGAACTTTGATTTCTGGTGGTCAAACTGAAATGCATTGCTTTGGAAAAGCCTAATAGGACCTTACATAAATTTATATATTTGGGGTTTTTTAACAGAAATATGACAAATTAAAAAAAAAAAAAAAGAACAAAAAACAAAACAAAAAAAACCCCAAACCACAAAACAACAAACAAACAAAAACAGACAACCAAACAAGTTATTACTGGTAGCTTAAAGCATGGCATTTCTTTGAAGGACCAAAAATAGAAATCTCATTACTATGCATGTGTAGGTTTAAAAGAATGAATGTTCTTGATAATTCTGCTAGTTGATAGGATCTCTTGTGGCTAACTTTAAAGGAATAATTTTTTGGCCTTCTTTAAATATAATTTTTTCAACAGATTTATTTCAGTCTTCAAGTTGAGATCCAAATGTGGGGATTTTTGTGTGTGTATTAATTAACATCTTCCAGACATTTTGTCATTTAACAACATGTACTAAAAAGAAGTCTCATAAATCTCTTTTGTATACTACATATAAGAAAAACATTAGTTAGCAACCTCCAAAGACTAACTTAAGACTCAGTCTTCTTTTATGCTACACATTAAAGTCCAAATCTATTTAAAGTATTAGGGCACCAGGGAAGAGGCCTATTTAGAAACCAGTATCTCATTTACACAGAATATTTTGCAGTTGTCCAGATTCTGTGCAAGTCCAGGTGTGACAGCCTTACTGAGCAGCTGACCTTCTCATCAGAGAAAGGAAAATGGGTAATGGAAATAAGAAAAATGTACTGAATGGTGATTTTTGCCAGATGTGATTACAATCTTACTTGTATTTTTTTTTGACAAAATAAGAATGTCATGCACATGTGCTGTGAGCAGTGCACCCAGAATAGAAGTTTCTTCTGGTTTATATTTACAAGCAAAGGTATTATCTTTATTATCAATCAGAAGTAATCACTATAAATCAGCTTCCTTCAAAGGGAGGAACATGCATTTTAGAAACTTTCATTGCGGGATTTCTGCTTTCACATAGAAGGGTAGATCAGTTTCTCAGAAATATTAATTGTGTGTCCAACCACGATTATCTTCCCATAGTGAATCTTGTAATTTATTAGTTGCTTCAGTAAGTTAAGGTAGGAGATGAGAGAAGTGTATGTCATCCTTCCTCATAGACCTTTACCTGGATAATGTATGACTGTGTTTTATTAAAAAAAAAAAACAAAAAAAAAACACAAACAAAACCAAATCTTGTGCTTGTTTGTCTTGACCTCAGAAGCAGTTGGTGGAGGTGGATATTTCCATATTTACAAGTTACTGTAGCTATCCTGCTAGGGGGAGGTGACAAAAGGTATGCAGCTGTAAAGTCTAGCACCTCTATGTGACTGGTTCTGCACTCTGAGAGGAGATGATGTCCTTTATGAGCGAGCCATGCAGAATTTCCCATAAAAGTCTTTGAAACACATTTTGGGAAGGTAAGAGGCAAACTGGTCTGTTAAGATGTATGTGTAACCAGGAGTAATTTCATTTAATAGGTAGGCTCTTCAAGCTATAGCATTATCTTTGGGTGGGTGTCAGTATCTTCCATTGTGAGTTCATTATTGTAATGCCAGTCGCTATTAATAATAATAGTGATAGTTGTATCAGTAGACAAAGCAGAATATTATATAATGATAAACAATCTGTTATTTCCTCCTCATCCATTTTCACTGTTAGCATATTCATTTATTAGTTAAAATATTAATATGTTGCGTAATTTAATTGTTATTATTGTAGTGTAGGATAATAGAACAGTTTGGGTTGGAAGGGATCTTTAAAGGTCATCTACTCCAACCCCCTGCAATGAGCAGGGACATCTTGAACTAGATCAGGTTTCTCAGACCCCTGTCCAAGCTAACTTTGAATGTTTATAGGGATGGGGCATTTACCACTGCTCTGGGTAACCTGTTCCAGCATTTCATGACCCCTTCTAAAAAAATTCGTCCATATATCTAGTCTGAATCTACCCTCTTTAGTTTAAAATCATTACTCATTGTCCTATTGCTACAGGCCCTACTAAAAAGTCTGTCCCATTTTTCTTTCTGCCATCCATAGAGACCCGGACAGGCTTGAGGTGGGCCTGTGTAAACCTCATGAAGGTCAACCAGGCCAAGTGCAAGGTCCTGCACTTGGGTCACGGCACTCCCAAGCACAAATACAGGTTGGGAGGAGAATGGACTGAGAGCAGCCCTGAGGAGAAGGACATGGGGGTGTTGGTTGATGAGGAGCTCAACATGAGCTGACAATTTGTGCTGGCAGCCCAGAAAGCCAACGGCATCCTGGGCTGCATCAAAAGAATTGTGGCCAGCAGGTCAAGGGAGGTGATTCTGCCCCTTTGCTCCACTCTGGTGAGCAGAGTACTGCATCCAGCTCTGGAGTCCTCAACACAGGAAGGACATGGACTTGTTGGAATGGGTCCAGCGGAGGGCCACAAAGATGATCAGAGGGCTGGAGCACCTCTGCTATGAGGACAGGCTAAGAGAGTTGGGGTTGTTCAGCCTGGAGAAGAGAAGGCTCCGTGGAGACCTTATTATAGTGGCCTTCCAGTATTTAAAAGGGGCCTACAGTAGAGATAGGGAGGGACTCTTTATCAGGGAGTGTAGTGATAGGACGAGGGATAATGGTTTTAAACTGAAAGAGGGTATATTAGATATTAGGAAGAAATTCTTTACAGTGAGGGTGGTGAGGCACTGCAACAGGTTGCCTGTAGCGTATGAAGGCATGGACCCCAGTCAGAGGTGGAACCAGAATTGTTTATTACAACAAACACACGGCTTATATAGATAGTACCAAGTATCTTCTCTCCCAGACAACACGCCCCTGCAACCCCCAACTGCCAGACGGGCGGAATTCCCCTCAATCAGTAGGGTGGTTAGGCACTTTTTGTGGGCCATCCCCTGCCAGTGTTCCTGCTTCTTCTATTCCTTCCTCTGGCCTTGCTTCTTCCACAATCCTGCTCACCCACATCTCCCCCTTTTTTGTTTAATATACAGAATAATGCTTGTGTTAATATATCAGATAATGATTACACTTACATTACATCCTAATGATTACATTGACCCTATACTATTAAAACTGCTATAAACTATAAAACTACTATTAACTATACTGTTAAACTTACTGATTTTTATAACCCTCTCGTGATTAGCTTACTTGCACGCAAATTCTATGCTATGGCTATGGTTTCTACATCCACTTCTTTTTCTAACATCATGCTTTGCAAGGCAAGTACAGTGTGCATTTGAGCATACATGACTTGATTTATGCTTTTATAACACAGGAAAACAAACATGGCAAACATAATTATCAACAAAACTACCAGGCCAGTAACATCAAAACGAACGATACTTCTGTGAACAGAAAAGATTCATTGCTCTGTCATTTCTGATGGTTCTTCATGGTGCTCGGCTTCTAGATATGGTCGAATGTATCGTGCTGGGATCCACTTGGGACCATTTCCTGTGGAAACACAAGCGTATCCTTGCCCCCAGGTTATCAATGGCACGGGGCCTTCCCATTGTCCAGTGGCCATATCACGAATATGGACCATTGGCCGTATTTTGAGCATTGGGGAAGCTCCAAAGTGTTGACTTACTCGTGTTATATCACTGTTGTCTCTGTTTAGAAAATTTAAAACAAAAGTGGCTTTCCATAGTCGTTCCTGTGGTGGATCTCCCAGACTCCCCCTTTTTTGTTTAATTAGCAATTGGTTTAGCGTTTGATGGGCACGCTCAACAATCGGCTCAACAATCGCCTGCCCTGTAGGGGAGTGTGGAATTCCAGTGATGTGGCGAATGCCCCATTCCTGTGAAAAAAGTTGTGTGGTTTTAGATACATACACAAGGCCATTGGCTGTCTTGATGGTTTCTGGTATACCCATAGCAGCAATGGCTACTAGCCAGCGTCGTCGGACATCTCGACTCTTTTCTCCTGTATGTGCAGTGGCAAAGATATAATTAGAAAAAGTATCAACAGTGCCACGTACTTACTTGAGGCGGCCAGATTCTCCAAAATGCGTTAACATCTGTTTGCCAAATTTGCAGTGGTGAGGTGCCACATGGGTTAACTCCCAGTTGTGGCAACGGGGCTATAGATTGGCATTCAGGGCATGTCAAGATAATATTACGTGCTTGGTCAGTGGTTAGCTGAAATAGCTTTTGCAGTGCCTTCCTGTTTTGGTGAAAAAAACTATGTGAGAGCTGTGCTTGTTGAAATAATTGCGGTGTGGCGAGGGTGACCGTGGCTTTACCAGCAGCATGGTTGCCCTGTAGGGGTCCTGGCAGAGAAGTGTGTGACCGTATATGCATGATACAATAGGGTAATTTGTGATAGGAAATATAATGCCATAATTTTTTAAGTTGTGCAAATAACGCTGGGTTGTTGACTCCCTTTAGGAAAGTGCCTGCTATATGCTGAAAAATTCCTGTAACATATAAAGAATCACTTATGATATTGAGATTTACATCAGAAAAAAAGTTGAAAAGCACATGCAACAGCTGCAAGCTCAACAACTTGGGGCGATCCATTGACACATTTTATCTTGGTTCCAGAGATTGTCGGTGGATCGCCAAAGGACTACCACCCTGTGTGTTTTCCCAGAACCGTCTGTGAATGCTATAACTGCATTAGAAAGTGGGGTATGAGAAAGTAAGGTTAGTCTTTATTTGTAACGCCAGCTTCAGTGCTTGTGGCTGGATGTGAGTTTTAATTTTCCATCCTAGATGTTTCCAGGGTGGTTCACGTTGGACCTTTTCCTCGGCTATCTGCAAGCCTGCTCCTTGGACAGCAAGGCGGACTTGGCAGATGACTGTCTGCAGGTCTTTGTCTTTTTCGGCAGCTAAAAGTATGTCATCCATGTAATGATAAAATATAACATGAGGGTTTGCATTTCGGACAGGTTACAAAGCATTTGCTACAGTTAGTTGGCAGATAGTCAGGCTATTTAGCATACCTTGTGGCAACACAGTCTAATGATACCGTCGTGTGGGCTGTTGCTGATTGATAGATGGTACAGAGAATGCAAACTGGGGTGCATCACTTAGGTGTAGAGGAGTAGCAAAAAAACTCCTTGAGATCAATTATAGCTATTGGCCAATTTTGAGGCAGCCTAGAAGGTGAAGGAAGACCAGGCTGCAGCGCACCCACGGGCTCAATGACTGCATTTATAGCTCGAAGGTCATGTAACAATCGCCACTTGCCGTTTTTCTTTGGTATTACAAATACAGGAGTGTTCCACGGGCTGGTGGTGGGTACAATGTGGCCGGCAGCCAGTTGTTCTTGTACTATCTTGTACTAAGTCATGCAAATGCAGCAGTTTGTCCTTTTTCAGGACCCATTGATCTATCCAAACAGGGTTTTCTGATTTCCATGTCAATGAAAGGACCTGCTGCTTGTCAATAGCCCCTATTAAAAATTTGTTTTCAGGAGGATTCCCCACTGGCTTAACAAGTCTCGGCCCCATAACGTACAGGGCACAGGGACAATCTTTTTTAAGATGCCCAGGCTTTCCACAATTATAGCAGTCTGCCTTTTGAGCAGCCCCCACAGTGAGGTGTGTTGATAATGCATCAGTTAAGAGACTCATGAGTTTCTGTGCCGATATCTTGGCACGCTTTTATTGGATCACTGATAGAAAGATTAGCATTCTTAATTGTTTGCAATACTTTATGACAATCAGCATTAGCATTTTTGAACGCTAATTCGTGATATAAGAATATCACGAGCTGCTCGGTTATCTATTTGTCTCTCTATTGCATTTTGGAGCCGATCACGGAATTTTATATAGGGTTCTCCAGGCGCTTGTGTGATAGCAGAAAGGGAAGCTTCTGGAGTGGCTGTATCACGTACCCGACTTATTGTGTGCAGTACAATTTCTTTTACTTGCTCAGAACACTGTCTATCCATTTGGACACTGTCTATCCATTTGGACACTGTCTATCCACTTGCACATTGGGAGTAGCCTGAGGCCCCTCACCGATGAGCTCATTCACACCAATATGATTTAAATTGCTAGTTAAGTTATCCAATGCTTTAGCAGTCGCGAGATCACGGTACTCAGTCATGAATACAGCATATTGCATAGCTGACAAAATCATACGCAACAACAGTTTCCAATCACAAGCAGTCATAACGTATCCATCCCCAACAGCTGTTAGTAAGTTGATGATGTATGCTGACTGGAGACCATAATCTTTTACTGATTTCCTCAGCTCTTTAACATGATCATAACTCAAAGCCTCCCATGCTCTGGGTCCATTTCCACGATAAATAACAGGGAACACCTGCAAAATGTCCCCACACACTACGACAATCACTTGAGGGGATTAGGTCATTCCCCACTACCTCTTTCAATTTATCATCACAAAGAAATAGATTAGGTTCTTGGTCTGGGTCTGTTGGCCCGGGATCGAAGGAGCCTCCTTCTGAGAGACTCTCTTCTGCAACATAGGTATTGTCCGGGGGTGGCAGCGGCGGGGCGGAAGGACGCATTGGGCTCGCCTCAGACTTTGTGTCCCTTTGCAAAGCTCTTCTAGGGTTTCAGGTATCTGCCGCCAAACTGGTAAATGCTTAGCTGCAACCTTATCTGTCCCTGCAGCAGCGTCCCAAAGCTTTACTGCCAATTTGGTCCCACATGTCTTTGTCAAAGGTGCCGGTCTTAGGAAAGTCCGGGGCATTTTCTCGTACCCAGTCTAAGAGGGTTACCAAACACAGGGCAGGTACAGATCGATCCTGAGTTTTTAGAATATAGTGTAGTACTTCGAGATTCATTTGCTGCTCTTTCAGCAGAGTGTTTCCCATGGTTCCCGATCTCTCACCTCTGTCCTGCAGAAGGTGATGAGCTGGCAGTGAAGTCAGTCCTCGAGGCAATCCCTGGTTCAATTGGGCTACGCTACCGGTACGGACACCTTTAGTCTCTTGATTCATGCCCCACGTTGGGCACCATTTGTAGCGTATGAAGGCACAGACCCTGGTCGGAGGTGCAACCAGAATCGTTTATTACAACAAACACACGGCTTATATAGTACCAAGTATCTTCTCTCCCAGACAACACGCCCCTGCAACCCCCAACTGCCAGACGGGCGGAATTCCCCTCAATCAGTAGGGTGGTTAGGCACTGTTTGTGGGCCATCCCCTGCCAGTGTTCCTGCTTCTTCTATTCCTTCCTCTGGCCTTGCTTCTTCCACAATCCTGTTCACCCACAGTTGCCCAGAGAAGTTGTGGATGCCGCATCCCTGGAAGTGTTCAAGGCCAGGTTGGATGGGGCTTTGAGCAACCTGGTTTAGTGGGAGGTGTCCCTGCCCATGGCAGGGGGGTTGGAACTCAATGATCTTTAAGGTCCCTTCCAACCCAAACCATTCTATGATTTTTGTAAGCCCCCTTTAAGTACTGAAAGGCCACAATAAGTTCTCCCCAGCGCCTTCTCTTTTCCAGGCTGAATAATCCTGACTGTCTCAGTCTGTCCTCAGAGAAGAGTTTTTCCATTCCTGTGATCATTTTTGTGGCCCTCCTCTGGACTCACTCCAACCAGGTCCATGTCTTTCCTGTGCTGAGGACTCCAGAGCTGGAGGTGGGGTCTCACCAGCGCAGAGCAGAAGAGCACAATTACTTCCCTCAACCCACTGCCTCTGATGCAGCCCAGGATACAGTTGTCTTTCACGGCTGCAAGAACCTGTTGCTGGTTCACATCTACCTTTTCATCCACAAGTAGCCCCAAGTCCTTCTCTGCAGAGCTGCTCTCAACCATCTTAATTCCCAGCCTGTTGGTTTCCCCAACCCATGTGCGAGAGCTTGCACTTGGCCTTGTTGAACCTCATGAGGTTCACATGGGTCCACTTCTCAAGCTTGTCCAGATCCCTCTGAATGGCATCCCATCCCTCAGGTGTGTTAACTGCATCATATTTCTACTGTTGAAATATGCTTAGTTTAAAATGTTAGGACACTTGGTATAACAGTTGTTGTGTTATATCCTCCATCCTCCGTAAGGATGCTGTTCAGGCAAATACTGAGCTCCTAGCTTGAGAACATGGAGTTCCTTGACTTCAGTGCAAGTTGAGGATGCTTTAGAGCCATGCACATCTGAGGGTTTATTTAGGAATGAGTAAATATCTCTACAGAACCACAGAAAATATATATCTTATGAAAATCATCACACCTTAAGTATTTTAACATTTCTGATAATGAATAGCTGATCTTTCTACACAAATCTCTAGAGAATTTGGGAATTATTCATCCCAGTAAGTTCTGTGTTACCTTAGTTTCTACTCTTGATTTATAAGTGTAATTTTATTTAGTGTTTTTAAATGGTTTAAATTTATTTTAACCTCTAACATGTCTTAAATACTGCTCACCAAATAGTTTATGAATTATTACGTGTAAAATCAATTTACAAAAACTTTTGCTTCTCTGTAGTGTTATGTAGTTATTTAAGAAAAAAGATGAGACAGGGAGAAATCTTGGAAGTTGAAACAATAAATTTAATTTAACGGGAAAAAAGACACTAATTCAAGCATCCAGCTGTTGATACAGTATTAAACATTTGAATATACTCATTTCAGTAAGACCTATAGGTGACATCTCAAGGTAGTGGTCAAAGAAGCAGCAGTTGTGGACCATGTGCTGAGAGATGACGAACACCTGGATTCGATATGCAAGCTGAGGGCATAGCCAGAGGTTAGGTAATGATATTTTTTTAGTCTGGTGAGTTTCATGCCACTGTTTTCTCTATGTAAGTTATTATTTCAAAATGGGAAAGGGCTTAATTTGATACTTCATGTATAGTGCCTAACTTTCTGATAAAGTGAGTAAAAGAGCAGCTCAGTAGCTACTTTGGTGATATAGAGCGTTGTCTTTCAAGGTAAATGCCCAGTAAACATTAAGAAGAATATCTACTGAGTTCTTGCTGATAACCGCTAAACATACAATTACTGTAGGAAGTAATGATTATGCTGGGACAGATTAGTAAACCCCAGGTGGTTAGTAATTTGTTTAGAAGGTTGTACATTGGTGAATCCAAACAATAGATTTATACTGATGTGATGCTACTTCTTAGATGTGTAATGTTAGCTGAAATACCTAGTGAGAGGCCCACAGCGAACATCAGTGTCAGGCTATGCTAGTAAACAGTCTAGAGCTAATGTATAGTATACATTTATCTAGGAGTTCTGATTTGTATTATGCTGTACATTGGTATTATAAAAGTACATAGCTATGAGAGTCTTACTTTTTTCACCAGTGCTTATGAGGCTTGCATTTATTTGCAGAAAACACTGCAAGGTGCCTTTTAGCACCTGTATTTAATGTTTCAGAACTGTAGTATTCAGCATTCTTCAGTTATGTTAATGATGTATGCACTGAGTCTTTCAACCTCTGTGGCACATTTCAGTGTGAATTTAACAATGAGCATGGCAAAACTGTTGGGAAATAATGGCAGAACTGCACACGTGAAGCTTTTACATTGCCGAGAAACAAAAATTCATACATACCTTTAGCATATTATCAATTTTTTTTTCAATTTTGGGTAATTCTTACTCATATAATACTTGCTAAAAAACTGACTTACATATTTATAATTAAAAGATTAAATCTGAGCAATGAGGAGATTTTCTTTGTTCCTGAAACTGCAATTCATACCACTTTTCTGTCAATGCTTTACTAGTTTATTAGCTGCAACAACTTTATTAAATGTATTTTGTTAAATTATTCTTTATGTGCTTCAGTAATGTATAAAAATGTTGCTGCCATGTAAATGTGTCATCGGTACTCTTTCTTTTTTCCTGGAATACTTACTTGAAAGTAGTTTAAGAAAGAAGTACGTGGCAACCAACAAATCCCAAGCTTTACATGCTGAAAAACTGTAGAAGACACTGTATAAATACAAACTGTGATTGTATGGATCTTGATAGACTTCTTGGTCTGTGCTCTCACTAGATTTGTTCACTTCACAGGCACAATAGTTATATATGTAGGGTCCCATGTCAGAATTTAAACCTAGTTTTTGAAAAGTTATGTGATCAGCCCTTGGGAGGAAAATAAAAAAAATTGGAAGTGTGATCAGAGTGCAATCAGTGTAACAGGACCTCAGTGTATGCAGTGCATTAGATGTAATAACTAGTAATATTGTCCTATCCCACCTGTTACCAGGGTTGATCTAAAGGGGATCCCACATTTGCAGTAAGGGAATATTGAAATGTAGACTTTGAATGCCTCTCGGTATCCTGAAGTATTTTCTTGTCCTAGATTAAGTTTAAATGCCGCCCGAGATTTCATTTTTCCTTTGGTATACAGGTCTGCTTCAGTAAAATCAGATTTCTGTTCCTTCTATCAACTCCTTATGATACCCCCCAAAAATTGCCACTAGGAGGAAGTTGAGCAGTTATCTACATGTTATAAATAGTGTAAACCAGTAGCAGCACATAACTTTCTGCTGTTTCTGTGTTGTTGGTTTTTTTTTCCTGATGTCATCAGTTTGCACATGTTAAAGAGTTTTCTGGTTGTCTTCAGATTTAGGAAAAAAAATGACTGCAAGCTTAAATCCTGAGAGGAAAGTGGCAACTTTTTGATTCATTGACTGTCATGAAAACAGACCATTTTGCTATCACTGTTTGTGGTCATGTCCAAATGTTTTCAGTAAAGTGGCAGCTTCTATTGTATGGATCAGAAATAAAAGTTCTTTGATAGTGCAGTGATAGTGCTTCAAATATTTCTTCAGATTTGTAATGTAGTTTTCTGTTTCTTAATGTAAAAAACAAACAACAAAGGAAACCCAAAACTTGTCATTCTAGCTTTCTTCTTTTTCTTTTTTTTTCCTTTCTTTCTAGTCAGAGAAACAGTGTGGACAAAATAAGAGCGGAGTAAGGCAGAAACTGAGAAACTGGCTGTCATTGAATACGTATCTTCTCTACAGCTCCTGTCAGAGAAGCAGCCATTTCCTAGTACTAGGAGTAGTACTAGTACTTTGCTGTTGTTTACTGGCTTTTGTTAGAAACTCTCGAAGCCTATAAAAATCTGTTTTTTTTTTAACAGCTATCATAAATGAACACAAAAGATTCCTCATTGAACAGATGAGAAAGGTGGCACGTACGTGGAACAACAGCTGTTTGATACAGCCTCTCTTATCTAGGACATAAAAATGTCTGTGTTGATATTCACCATCAGTGATTCTGTGAAAGAGCCAGGAATAGCAACTGGGCTCTTTTCTCTATTTCTTTCCCCAGGCCCATGAAATAACCATTTTGCCAATGAGAATGAGAACTGTTAGAACTGTGAAGTCATGTGAAAGATAGACTTTGAGTGAACTGAACATGTAGGAATGTGGCGGACAGGAACATTACCACAGAAAATTTCCAAAATTCATCTGAACTCTTGGAGGAGATCGGTCTCTGCAGATACTTGTATTTTATTTTTTTACCTCTGAAACTAGTCTATAAGAGATCGGTACCGTTATCCTTAAAATTAATGGGGATTAAAGCAGTTTTTATACTGGTTGTAATGTTTTATATAATTGAAATTTTTCTTTTCTGAACCTGACTTTCCGTTTGTTCCCTGCTCTTCAAAAAAGCTGCCTAATAACACATATGCAAAAATAATTAGTAAAATAAACAATGTGAACAAAAAAGAAAACAAAAAGCAGCAGGAACAGGAACAGAAAATTCTGTTCAGGAAAAGAAAATTGATTTCAAGCCTCCTTTTATTTGTACAACAAATAAAGGAATCTATTGCATAGACATAGTAGAACTAATGATTTTAGGAAAACCTTTTATTTGTGGATTTATGGTGAGAGTCAGTAAAATGAAGTCTTTTGACTATGCAAATCTTAAGATGTGTTTAATATGTTACTTGTGTCCAATTGTCATGGAGGTCATTCGTATTTCTACAAAAAATTTCAAGATTATGTGTTTCTGAGGGGACTGTATCAGCACAGGCTTTAATTAACGTGATCGATAAAGTATTAAAGTCAAAGTTCTCAAATCTAACCTATATGTGTGAAGACCATTAAAATGCATAATCATCCATAGTTGGATCATGGATGATCTAATGGATGAATAACAGCTTTTCAGTGTTTCTTGATGAATTATTTTAAGAGTTAATCTTTTTTGTCAAGCAGTCAGAAAGCAACTGTATTTTTTTTTACTTTGGTGAACCCGGTTGGTTCTTGATGGCTTTTTTGTGTTTGTCAATGTGAAGTGGGCTGGAACATCTGTTGTATTTGAGTATTAGTTTGAAAGTGGAGTCAAAAGACATATGAGTTTATTATGGGAGGTTTCTATACTCTGATTTTCTGAGTGACTCTGCAATTTGATGCAATGAAAATCGGCTGTATATGCCTTGTTTGGATTTCTTTTAAAGGAGCAAGTGCATGGGTGAGCTAATTTATACTAACTTCTTAAACTAGCTAGACAGAATTTTACAGTGATCAAATTAAAATCAAAATAAGGATTCAATAAGTAAATCATTATCTTAAAATTATCAACCTACCAAATTAATAGAACAGGTTATCTAATGCAAATGTGATGTCAACACTAAACTAAACTATTTCTTATTTGTCTTTAGTAAAAGTAAAGAGCCAACTCCCTTTCGAGTCAGGTCTGTAACTTGTGCTGTAGCATACAGTGAATAGCCTAGCTAGTGAAGAACAAAGTGCAGTGTGTCTGTTGGATGTGACGTGTTTCTGCACTACTATCCTTAGTCTGTAAAAGTTCCTTTATGGTGGAGAGAAATACTATCTTCTGTGTCCTTATTTGTACCTGATCCGTATGAGGAAATGTCTGAAACTGGTCAGATAAATGGCACTTTTAAAGTCTGTGTTTGTTTCCTACAAAAGGGAGCCTACAGAGACTAGTGATGTGGATCCTATAGATATCTATAGTTAAGCAACATGAATCCTATTCTTCAGTGTACATTTTGATCTTAAACTCTTGCCAAGTTGAATTGCTCTAATAAGTAATTACTGAGCCATTTTTAACATGAAGGCAGTAACTGAAGAGGATGCTGTAAAAGATCAAAGAAGAGTGAATCTGTGGAAAGATGAGGCATCTGGTGCAATAAATTTCAAAACTGAATATAGGAATGGCAAGAAACTACCTACAGACTTGCTCTTTGCAAAAGCAGAGCCTTGGAATCAAAGAAGGCCTTCAAACTTAAAAAAGAGCCTTGAGGAGGGTAGGGGAGACTGCTCGGTTGGCTCACAGGCAAGAACATATGGACTTAGATAAGACCTCTAAAGACAGCTAAAGACAAGTAACAGTGAAGATGTACCAGTACAAATAGGCTTCACACGTGTATTGTGTTGTCATATCAGTGCTGATGCTATTGAAGAAATAGAATAAACACCAGTAGATCACTGGTATAGGACAGTATGCGCCTAGAATTCTAGCACAAGGTTGAAACAACTTAAATTGCTAACAAGGGCATGTAAAACTTTTTTGGTACTTGAGAACTGTGAGGTGGGAAGTGTGTTGCCAATCTTCAGAAGGGGGTTCCTGGGAGAGGCCTATGTCTATCTCTGCTGGACAAAGGGCTGAATGTTATTGTGAAGGATCCAATTATTGAACATGGGATAAGTATAATCTACCTGAAAAATAATAAGCTTAAAGGATGGTCTCACTTTAAATTCCTTTTGAGTGTTTTAAAGGAGTCAGGGAATATATAAATAAGTTGCTGTAGACTATCTGGATTCCCAAAAGGGCTTTTTAAGGAATTTCAACATCCGTAGACTAAAAGGGAAGGTCTAGTATGGATAAAAAATTCACAGCATAAAGGGTAAGTTCTTGCAGTGTGAGAAGCCACCACAGTAGTTCTACATATACCTGTTCTGGTATCTTTTAACATACTCATTCATAAAACAGTCAGAAAAGGAGATTGACCCAGTGAGGTAAGAAAGTTTGCTAATAGTACAAAGCTACTGAATGGAAACAGGGTGAGGCATGACTGTGAAGAATAACAGAATCACCTTAACAAAATTGAGTGACTGGAAAATAGTATGTCAGGTGAAATTCAGTGCCATCAAATATGAACTGAGGCATAACAGTGATGATAATAGTTTCACATAGGTTCGGTGCATTATTACTACTCAGGAAAAAGGCCTTGACATAGATACTTCATGGAAACAACAGATCAATGTTCGACAACAGTCAAAGAAACAAGTGACATATTAGAAAGGATTAGAAAAGGAACCAAGAACACAACAGTGAATATGGTTTATATACCACTGCATAAAAATCCATGGTTTGCCACAGCTTGAAAACCATGTGAGGAGTTCTGGTTGCTTGTTTCAAAAAAGAATGTGTAAGAATTGGAAAAAAAAAGATTCACATGAAAGCAACATGGAAAATCCAAAGTGTGGACTGCACCGAATATTTTAGGTACAGCTGCAGGTACTAGAACTCATCATCTTAGAAAATAGAGGACTAAAAGGGATAGAAAAAGCCTGCAGTCAGGAGCAAAAGAAAGTAGCCTGCTCACTGCCTCTTCCATTGCAGAAAGTTTTGTTAAATGCAAAGTATGTGGAAATTGATTTAAAACAAAAGGATGCAGTTGCTCATGCAAAAGGTGATAGACTTCTGTAAGTCTTTGTATGTATATTGTGCAAATTGAATGTACACATTGATGTTGTGAGTGTGAAATGTTTACATATATTTGAGTAGAGATGGAAAAAGAACTTGGAGGTGAGATTAACTGGAGTTTACTGCATAATTCACATCACACTCAGGAAATCTCATGTCCTGAAAATATCTGTGGGCTGGGAAAACATTATGGGATAGCATCAGAAACGTGCTGTTCTTTCCAAGGCATACATTTGTAGTTATTGCTAGAGCGTGAGTAGTGTGCTAGCTGCACTCTTCATCCACTTTGGTGTGATTGAATATTGTAGTTCTTGAAAATTCATGGAACAAAGTGTGCTCTATTCTGAAAAAGTTTCTCTTGAGTCACTAATCACCCCATTGTAGTTTTCAAGAAGAAACAAGTATATGTTACAAGTGTTTGGAGAGTTAACTAAACACAAATGGAGAATCACAGGCTGCAGCCCGAAGATCCCATCTAAATGAATGGATAGCTGAACTCTTTCCAGTTTTTGATACAAAAATTCCAACCAATTATCTGAAGGTTCTACAGAAGCAAAGCAAAAACTGTTCTGAGGTTTTCTCTACCTGGCACCGTAGTAGAGATGTTGGCTTTACTTTTTCTCAGTTACATCTGCTATCCCTGAGAAGATAGCAGGAGGCATAGGAGGTAATGTGGCATAATGCCACATTAGGATTCTCACCACAGAGGGACTAAATGCTTTAGGGATAGTTTTGCATCTTTCTGGCTGTTATATGCCAGAAATGGCTAGCTATCTTTAATTGCTGACATTTATGATACAGTATAGTTGCCAGTTAAGCTGCAGCTTACATAAAAACCAAACAAATAATACGGTGACTGATTGTGATTTTTAGAATTCATACATCATGTTCACCCTTTTGCTTCTTCATCTTTGTGAACTATTTTCTAGCTCATATTCTGAAGAGATTTTGTATAATGCAGTTGTCTTTGATTTTTGCAGAAATAGCTTATTAACCATTTAATTGATATCTTGACCTTCCAATTGACTTTTTAATTGATGTTTCCTTTCACTGCACCTGTTCGACAATTCATTTTTATGTGCTTATTATATTGTAACAGGTTGTCTTATCTACAGCTACATATATATTATTAATACATATGGTGCTTGGCATTTTAAATCAACCACATGTTCATTTCTGAATCACTTCTTTTTTGTCCTTATTCAGTATACTATTCTGAACTAGAAGGGGAAAGATTAAGATAAAGAAAACATGATGGAGTTCTTATTTTCCCCCTTTTTTTTGTAGCCCGGTGACAGGCATCACTAGTATACTATGATACTATTTTAATTTTGAATGCAAGTGTTGCAAGCCATATCAATGTCATCACTATATTTACTATCAGTCTTGCATCATGCTTTGTGCTGACCAGGCTTGTATGGCTTTGAATATTTTTTGTATGGCTTGTATGGCTTTGAATATTTTTTTAATATTTTTTTTCCTTTCCATTCCCTTAAAGCCTATCAATTATACCTGTGCTGGGGAGAGACTGAAACTGGGAATGATGGAGCAGCAAGGGTAGATAGTGGTCTGTGAGAGGAGTTGAGAGGTGAACATCACAGCAGGACGAGACAAAGGTGCTGTCCCACGATACCTAGGCCGGGCGAAGGGAACAGGTCTGTGATGGTGGCTGTGGTCAGCAAGCAGTCCATGATAATGGGGCAGGTCCAAGATCAAGCCAGGAAGTCAAGCCCATGAGTCAGGGTCAAAGTCCTAGTAGGGTGTGTGACCAGGCACAGGAAGGGCTGTAAGCTCAGGCAAGGACAAGGGGATGAGCCTGTCTTTAAAAGCATCTCCTAAATGAATAGGGGGCATGCCCCCATTGAGGCTGTCTGACACAGACCTGGACACCTGCATTATAGTTGGCCCTGAGCACAGGAGCCAAGTCCCAGGAGAACTAGGATGTGTGCAGGACTCTTGACAGTCCTGGACTTCCTTCCCATTTCTGTTCTGTTCCCCTTCTGCTTCCGTTTTCCCTTCCCCTCTTCTCTCCTTCTCCTTGTCTTGTTCTTTCCATTTTCTCTTCCTTTGTCTCACCCTTCTTTCCCCTGATAGAGTAGATGTAGAGCAGAGTGGACACACAGCTAGAGGTAGTGAGAATCTGCAGGGATAGGACTGAGTGTGCAGAGTACTGCGCTAACTTTACAGGAGTGCACCTCCATGCAGAAGCTTTCAGCTAATGCGGTGTACAATCATGTCCCTGGTGTCTGAGGAACAGGATGGCGTGGAAGGGAGTAACAGTGATCTCCCGTATCCCTGAGTCCCTCTGAACCCTTTCAAAAAGATTTAATAGCATTCATATGTTTGATGATATAATAGTTGTTTCAATGTCACAATTGAAATGGTATCGATTGTTGCTATAAAGGTCACTGTATATTTTTATATCCATCTTTATTTACATTGTGTGCAGGCTAAGTTAAAAAAAAAAAAAAAGAAAGAAGGAAGGTACAGAGAAGTGTAAATGTAAACAAGAACGAAAGGCAATCATGCAATTTTAGAAAGAACATATATCACAGAAACTTGCTTTTGCCAAAGATGTATTTTGTAGGACATGCTTATAAATGTGTCCTCCTCATAACTCCACACTCATCCCTCACAGGAACATTAAACTTCATCAAACACAGTTATCATTTGCTCTTGGGTGCCTCCGGACGCTATATTTGTTCAATAAATTTCTAGGCATTGTGACTGAAAAGAGCTCTTATGAAAATTTTGCTGTTTTGGTATTAGAGTAATATTTTAAGATGCTGTATGTACTCAATTGAAAAATTCTCCAAAGAATGCTGAAATTCATAAAAAAATGCTGCTTTTTTTTGTCAATCCTGAAAAATATTGACAATTTCTTTTAATGATACTGCATTCTACCAGTATCTTTGCTGAAAAAATAGACCACCTCTGATTCTAGGTGTAGGCTAGGTTGATGGATGTCTCAGTCTATAACACCCAGCTGATTGCATTTATCTCCCATGGAAATAAGGGCTGACTGTTGTATAATAGTGTTCTAGTAAGTCTGAATTGCAGTTGCTGTTTCAACATCATTCAGTAGTTCACGCTGGAAGATAATGTTTTCTTGAGGACTGTACTGAATTGCTCTGTCCCTTTATACTTTCTGCAAATTTTCACCAAGGATTTAGGATCAGTATTCTTCTTTCAAATTACAAATATTTTTCCTGCTAATTTGTGACATACACATCATACTAGAGCCAAAAGTAATGATTGTCCTAATTATATCATGAGTTCAAAAGAATAATCTTGCATTGGCACATTTCAATACTGCAAACTATCAATGCTATTTGTAAAATAAATCCTAAATTCTTGTAATAAAATTATTACCTACAAATTATCAGATAGTATTCTGGCATCTTCTACTGGTTTTGGCTGGGATACAGTTAAATTTCTTCATGTAGCTTGTATGAGGCCGTGTTTTTGATTTGTGATGAAAACAGTGCTATTAAATAACACTGTGAAGTTTTGGATATTGCCGAGCAGTGCTTACACAACGTCAAGGCCTTTTCTGCTCCTCAGACTGCCCCACCAGCAAGTCAGTTGGAGGTGCACAAGAAAGTGGGAGAAGACACAGTTGAGATAGGTGACCCCAACTGACCAAAGGGATATCCCATACCATCAGATGACGTCACTCTCAGCAATAAAACTGGGGGTGTGGAGGTTGATGGGGGATGCTGATGCTTGGGGACTGGCTGGGCATTAAAAGGTTGGTGGTGAGCAATTGTTTCCTTTTGCATCACTTGTTTTTCTTGCATTTGTCCGGGTTCGAGGTAAAATTAGTTCTGTTTTACCTCAAACCAGGACAGGTTGGGTTTTTTTTTAATTTTCCTCTCTCTTTGTTGTGTGCTTACTGGTCTCGTGTCTCCTGTTCTGTGTTTATAACTGTGATTAACTCAATTCATGAGTTTTCTCATTTTACTCTTCTGATTCTCCCCCCATCCAACTGGGTTAAACCACAACACATCTCTTATGAAGAAATAGGGGTCAGACGCAGAAGAAGATATATATATATGTAGTCCTTACTTTTTAGTTAGAGATTCTAAAGAGTTTTGATAATTTGAGCAGAGGTGATAAAGGAAAAATATTTTCTACATCAACAGTAAGACAGACCAGTAGCATTTGCACTTTCTTTTTTTGGTTACATCCTTTCAACTACAATAAACAAGTAACAATGAGATTTTAGAAAAATCAGAAAAATTCTGCAATACCTCCTGCCTGGAAATAAAATGTAAATTTCATGCCAAGCTACAAATTTGAAGAATATATTTACCACAATTGCAACACAATTCTAGATTCTTTATTTATATTACAGAAGTTTGATGGTGTTCATAAGATTTTTCAGAATCATTATCCACAGGAGGCATTTTTTCCTCATTATAATAAGAGAGGATTTGTTGTCCTGAATTGTAGTGACAGAATTTGCCATCTGAGGGGAAAAAAATGCTAAGGGCAAGTGCAAATACCAAGCGTTATTAATAGTTTCAAAATAGGGTCAGATTTTGTGAATCAAAACTCTAATATTGGTGTGAAGTATTTATATACTTCTGTGGTAAGTAGAGTACTGATCAGATATGCTATATACCTTTAAAAGTTTCAGTATGACAAAAACCAAAAAGAAATAACAAGTCTCCAGGAGGAAGATCTGTCATTAAGAGTAGCGAAAAGGAAGATATTTATTTATTTATTTATTTAAGAGGGAGAAATAAAAATGCATTTGGTGGCGTGTGTATCACTGCTGAATAAAATTGAGATGGAGGATGCTTAGCTTTGTGTTTATCATAAAGAACTCATACAGCAAAATGTGTGCTTATAGATAAGATATAGGACAAGAGCTGTCTTTTGTATAGCCTGTTTGAATACGTTATTTCCTTACAGTTTTGTAAGAGAGAGAGACTTGGGAAAAAGAAGGTCACTCACGTTGGAAGCCTGAATAATCATACTTTACTGTAGGAGTTAGGGTATGTTTATAATATAGTCTCATTTGGATGCAAATTTACATGAACCTGTCAACATGTGGGAAACTAAGTTGCTCTTGAGACAAATCTTACTTTTGAATTTGGAGCTGAAATACCTTGCTGATCTCTTAACAATTTCTTAAACTGCCTTCTGTGTACAGCTTGTCTGTAAAGGTGGCCTGGGTAACGGTATTTTACTTGCAAAATGAATAACATTCCAATTATCTTTCTTGGTATGTTCACACACACTGAGGCAAAGTGATCATCTGTAGTCTTTTGCTTGGTCTTAGTTTGCTTAGAATTAAACGAAACAAAAACACTGTTCTTGATGCTACTTACCAGCAGAAATACTTCATTATTTTCATTGCATCTGCTGCCAAAGAATTAAAACTGTATACAATTTTTACTAAAAGTGTGCAGAGAAATATTAATATTTAATTTTATTTCAGTCTAAAAGTCTGGAAGACTGTTATATTACTTTGTTCCAGAAAGAAAGTTGTATTATACTCTGAGAAAACTGCTATGAAAATAAATGATTACATGATAGATGAAAAGAGATGATAACATGGATTTTAAAAAAAGTGAAGAATTCCTACAGTATCCTTAATCTCTACATGTTCAGAAATGTTGTGAGATAGACTGATAGACTGATCTAACTTTTCACAGGATAACTACATCTCTGTCTAGGCAAACATTTTGCAAACAGTCTAAGACAAAATAAATGGGCTACAGAGAGTACAGTGCAAGAGTGCAGACCTTAGATAAGAATTTTCATTCTGATGTGGTTTAGGGGTTCAAGAAGAGGTCTTAATATCCAGGTAAGTGTATTTATATCACTGATGCTGCCATATAAACATTACAGAGACATTATGCTCCCATTACAGAGACTTGGACAGTGAACACTGGGTACCAACTATGTCTGTGCCTTTTGAGAATATCTGCATTCACTGTTTGTGGACAATTCAGTGCCTGTGAAATGGAAATGATAGTGCCTGTCCTTTTTTGTCTGCCTGTCCTTTTTTGTCAAGCAGTGTTACATCACTGAATCAAAGTTTAGATAGTAACACCTCCCCTCCCCTCCCTTCTCTCTCCCCCCTTCCCCTTCCCCAAAAATAATGCCTTTTTTTTGCAATTTAGGTTTTTTTTTTTTCTGCAACCGACTTGTGGCTGCCAGCTCCTATCTCCTCAAAGGCTCACAGAAAAAAAAAAAAAAAAAAAAAAAAAAAGAGTTTTTGTATATTTTTTCTCCAATTACAACACAGGATTTGATTCAAAGTCTGAGTGATCTTTATGACTGTTACCAAGGGAAAATATCTTGATTATCAGGAACTCATGTTAAGTCCGAAAGTATGTTTTCATGTGCATGTTGAAGTGTCTGTTAACTGGTTCAGGGAGATAAAATCTCTCGATCCAGGTAGTAGGAGAGAGAGAGCTTGGGATATAAAAATTAGTCCAGATCACGAGAGAGTATGGGAGAATTTATTGCGTTCTGTCTTCTTTGATGGTAAATTCATAATACTCAGTAGCTAAAAGCCAGTTTTCTAAAATATCCAGTAACAGGCACAACTTACTTCCTTCTCTGCTGTGATGTAAAGTGATGTAAAAATTAGAAACTCACAGTTGGTGGCCATCTAACATTTTGATGTATGTTGGCAGTGTCCTAAAGATTATTTGCATTATTCCAGTGAGCTGTTTTACCTTCTTACCTCCTGTAGAGATTTTTCTGATCATGTTGAAGTGTATTGTTTCAAACATTGGCAGATGCCCTTTAGTGTATAAAAATCTTAGACATTTTTTTGTAAATGCTCCAAAATAAATCTGGCAATTACGATGGTTATATTTTTATTTATACTCTCAGACATAAAGTACAGTGGAATGGCAGGACATCAGTAGGGTACTTGCAACTGAGACAGATAGGTGGGGGCAGAACTGGCTTGAAAGAAGAACAAAACTGCTTGCTTGTCCAGTATGTACAACACACTCAGTAATTGAGAACTTTCTTGATTGATTCTCTTCCTTATCTAATGAGTTATTTATTTCCTTTTAATTCTGTAATTTGTGGAAAAATCTTCTACAAGTTCTTAGAAGACCTCCTTTCAGTAGCTCTGATACCTGTTGTGAATTTAGTGGTTGGTAGCCTGTAATGTTCTCTTTGTTTGTTTCAATCTAGTGGAGTCTAACAGGATTCTCCCCACCCATCATTAACGTTCATTGAAAAGCATGACTGGTGGATGTTTGTAATGCTTTTCTGAATGTTTGTTGTTATTCTGCTGTGTGTTTTGCATATGGCATGAATGAGTGAGCTTTTTAGTTTTTCAATGTTACATTATTATTTGTGGAAAGATATATTTTTTTACTTCAGGATTCCTCCCCTCTTAGCATTGTACAACTAGAAAAGTGCCTCCCATAAAAGGATAATATCAGATCTATCTGAAATTGGGAAATTTAGCATCATGATCTTGTATGATGAGTTTCTGTGACTGGAAGTAGGTTATACTCTGCCTTTTAACATTGGATTCCTCTGGCAGAATGGTGAGTGATTTTTTTTTCCCTTCAGTTGCAGTACAATTCACGGAAGTGGAATGCTCTACCCTTTGATTGGAAGAGATTTAAGTCATCATCAGCCAAAATGGTTTTTTAAGTAGGGTACTCCAGAGAAACTTAAAGTACTTTACATTACAAGTAGAAGCTATTTAATAGTACATTTTTGCAACTATGTATTTTTCTACTCTGGTTTTGGAAGGATTTTTATTTCTCTTCTTTTCATGCATATTAGTATCAGAAATAGTACAGTAACTTGCCTGGTATTTTTTGCTTTGTTTTTGTTTTTATTCTTAGACTGTTAGAAATGTATGGTAAAAACATACAATACAGTTTCTTTTGCAGACCCTACAGAGAGACATTTACAGAGTCTGGTTGTGATTGCTAAATAGCACAAAAAACATATGGCAGGCAGATATACAGTATGGACAATGTGGAATAAATTCTTCTACCAGTTATACTATTGTAAATCTGTAGAAACTCATGTCCCCCTTTGATTTCTTTAAGATTTTTTCCACAGACGGGTATATGTCATTGATTGGATTTTGTTTATTACAGGCCTATGTAAAATCAAAAAGGATGTTCATACAAATGTCGCCATATATTATTTAGTCTGGTTCTACTGCAGGGAGTTAGAGGGGGCAGAACTGCTGTGACTGCAGTTACTGGGACAGCTTGTATTGACTTCAGTCAGTTCATGATCAGAGATTTTACCCTTCAGAAAGTCAATGCTTTTATATTGTACTCCTATCTATTCTACTGAGGGTCATTGTCTAGCAAACAGCATTTTAATATACAGTATACTTCCTTCAACTAATAAAACCCCAAACCTCGAGATTTATGCGGTTCGCTTTTCTTTAAATCGTTACACAGCAATTAAAGCAAAGCAATGACTGGGGAGTAAGTAGAAAAGTGTATTTCATATCCTTTCAGTGATCTAATAAAAAATTTATGCCATTTTATAATACAGTATAAGCTGATGCAGGGTTACAAGGGATTGGAAGTGGGATGTTATTCTTAGTACAGAGCATCTGTGTTTATAAAGCAAATTTTTCATTATATCAGCAAGTATAGTTTACAGTAGTTTATGTAGATCAGAAGTATTATATGCTAGTTTTTCAGTATTAAGCATCACAACAGACTGCTGAATTTTAAGGTGGTATTAGGATGTGAGAACTTACAAATTAATAACTAGTTTTGAAATAAAACTAGAATCTTCTAGAAAGATAGATAGATATATATATGTTAGATAATAAAGAACAAAAGATATTTCCACTTTATGAAAGTTAATGGGATTTTAGATCTCTTTAGCACAGGCAACTGCAAATGGTTTTAAAATAGCTTTAAAACTTAATTATTTCTTCATGTTTGCTAATATTTTTTTTCTTTGATATGTATTCTTCCACTGTTTCCTGTTGCCAAGATACTGTTCCTATAAATTATTTTTTCTCCTGGGACTAGTCACCCCAGCTTTCACCTCCTGAACCTGCTATAAATGCTGCCATTTGTTGTTGGTTGAATGAATCAGATACTAATTTTTTTGCATGGTAGTGATGTTTTGTTTGATAGCCTTTCTTATTTTTATTTGGATTCCTATATGAGATCTTAATTCTGTCTAAGAAGTATGTGTAGCATGATGTATAGCATGTTCTAAGACGGTGAAACACCAGATCAACATTGTCTTAAAATATTCCACCATGACCTTTATATGTATGTTAATTTTTTCAGCTCATATTTTGAATAGATTTAGCAAGTTTTGAGTATAATAATAGCTGGATTACTTAGAAGCAGTACACTAGGTGTTTAAAATTCTCTGACCTCAATTTTCAGTAGGTTGCTGCAAATTGTAATGGTGGAGGCTGCTACCTCCAATTCCACCAATTGCCACCAAATTATTCCATGCAACTCATTTGGTAGTTGTCTGCATTCTTCACCAACTAGTGGACTACTACTTGTGGAATATGTGTAGACCAAGGAAAGCCATGGATTTCTTATTAGACTAGTTAAATTCGTAACAGTCTAATGAAAGAACTATCATTACTCCAGTCATAGTAATATTGACACATACTGTACAGATCATCTAATTATTACAGGTCATTTGCATTAATTATGCAATCACAAATAATATAAATAAATGTTACAGTTTGTTGGGTGTCATGATCATTTCTCCACTGCTCCTAGGTACTGTGGTCAATGATTTCCATCTTGGGGTGCAAAGAGTACAGTGAACTGTATGACATTTCCTTGACTGGAAGAAGTGTGATACTAACTTGGGGTTTTTGTCTTCTTACTCTTGGATCTTAGGGCAATTATATATGTTTGGTATTGCAATCCACTAACTTGCTCTTTATTGGTTTGGAATTCTATATTATACTTGCATTTGCTACATGTGAAAGATTGACTATATATGACATGTTTTTCTTAAGCTGGATACTTGCTTTTGTGCATTTTGTTGTCTCTAAAACTGTTTTTATCCAGCTGCCAAGGTTGCATTTATTTAAGGCCTGCTAATTGGCCATTTGTGAGTTGCTTATAGCCTGGGTCCTCCGGTATTGTCATTTACCTGTATTTTCAAAACCTCTGATATCCATCCATGCCTGTACTCTTCTACACTGCATTTTTATTTTAGGGTGATAGATAGTTCATCCAACGCAGAATTCTGCTTGTTATTACTATCTATCAGAGATATATAAATAATAGAGTTGCGTAATACAGCTGTACAAAGCTCAGCAAAAGCTAAAACAGTATTTAATAGTCATCTGGTGGTTAGACAATTGTTGTATCTGCTAAACAAGCTAAAACAGAAGTCAAAGCAGTCCAAAACAAGTTTAGACAAAGCCTTACATATCCTGAGATTTGTGCTTTTAGGATAACAGGAAGCATGTGTACTTTTTACAGCAACAGTGGCAACAGCATATTTATTGGGCTATATGGCTACACGTATCTGATGAACACATCCCCAAATCTGTGATACTGGGTACTCAAACTGAGCATAAACCCTTTAAAATAGGTGGATATTCTTGCCCATCATTCACATTATTGTTGTAGTCCTGCTTTCTGTCCATGGATATGCTTCAGAGAGACAAGTATTGTTCTAGCTATACAGATAGTAAAAACTGACATGTAAATTGCCTTCCTATCATAAAAATAACAGGTCAGTGTCAGAAGAAGAAACCCAAGATAGCCACTGCATCTCTCAGTTTCTAAATATATTTCAAGTCTATAAAATATTAATTGTCCTTATCCCTGTTGCCCTGCTTTTTTTTCCTACCTAATATCACTTACTGGAATTTAGGAATTTGTCATTTTTATGATTAGAGCATTTGCACACTTGCTGCTGAAGTAATGGTGTAATACTATTCATTGTCTGAGACTGCACTTACACATCTGCTGATTCATTATTCTGTAAAATTATTTCATGATAAACAGATTAGAAGATTATGCATCCAACACATTAACATTTCAGCAACGGGAATATTTTCCCCATTATGAAGCTTTCAAAACTCAGTTATATTTCTGGAAGAAGTAGAGGGAATAGAGTCAGAATTTTTTTCCTTCTTCTTTCTTTCCTTCTCCCATCAACTTTGGTCAATGAGTGTCTTGCTGGCTTTTTTTTTGTTTTGTTTTGGTTAGCTATTTGATTTGGTTGCACTTTATTTTTCATTAATATAAGCAACTTAGAGCATTTCCAAAGAGCAAAACAAGCTTTCCCATATAGTTCTGCCAAAGCACTGACCTGCAAAACCCTTGGCATTTCTTTCCTTGGCCTCTCCTGAGTAGAAGCTGCCAATCATTCAGAACAGTGCCAAATTGTGTACTGCTTTTGTGATGTGAGAAAGGATCTACTAAATGCTGGTGGGAGACTACCCAGCTGATTTATTTCATTTCAGTTGCAAACAAAGTAAATGAAGTCACTAGGCATAAATCTAGTGAAATATAAGAAATATAAGAATAGAAAGCTAATTCAGTCATATTTTGTTTGCAGCTAGTGAATTAACTGTTCTTTTTAACTAGTTTGATACAAACATAAATGGATTTATGTTTTTTTTTTTTCCCTTGTATTATGCTTAACAGAAACTAAAGGAGCAAGGAAAATGGTGAGAGATCCTTCCTGACATTTGCCAAGACAAAAAAGAATGAATGGGAAAGTCTTGACAGCTAGACTTGGAAAAAAAGTGGTGGGGATTTTCTGAGAAATTAAAAGATCTGAGAATGCAAATACAGAGGAAATTGAGAGACTTGAGGTGGAACATGGCATGGGCAAATCTAATAGGTTCTGGTTGTAGATGAAAAGGAAACTGTGAGCTCAGTTAAAAGAATACAAGCTGATTTCCTTCGAGAACAGAAATAGCTAATTAAACATGGAAAAATTCCAATAAATCAGGATTTAATCTGTCTTCACGGCCACAAAAGCAAAAGTGGAGAAAAAAAAGAGGGGTGGAATATATGCTCTACTGTTGTTACTTCAGAGGAGCCTTGCTAATGGGATAACAGCCAACATAATATAGCCAACATTATATAAGCATGCATGAATTCTTTCTGTGAAAAAGGTCTATAAATAATAATCTTGAAAGCCTTGCCTAAGGGTCTGTCACCTTTGAAAATTTTGGAATTTGGGTTTCATGCTTGTATTCAACTCAGGATAAGAGATCTTATTCTCCCAGTTGTAATGCATGTGTTGGTGATGAGCTCAGGGGTCAGGCACCAGAGTAGGTGAAGGTATCATGACTCTAACTTCAAGACCTGACCTTTGTTGTTGTTCCCTCTTAAGGTGGGTAACGTGCTGCAGAGGACATACAAACTTTCATTTTGCCAGGCCGTTTTTTTTCACCTGGCTTTCAGTTTCCTATCACAATCAATTTCAGTGATTGCACTTCAGCAGTTCAGCTGATAAAAACTAACTCATTGTCATGTTCAAGGTAATGGTAGTGGAGTGTGGGAGAGTGGACAGTGGGACTTCACAAACTCTCAGTGTTGATGTTGAGATTCTGGTGTTATTCATCCCAGTATTCCGTTTTGGGAAAAACGAAACATGAGGTAAAGAAAATCCTTGTGTAATACTGCTTTACAGACCATTTCTCGCTGAACTGCAGTATCAAGTTCACATGATACTTGGTGGGATGAAGAACATAATTGGGATAAATATGCAGTATTTATCTGTTGAAGTCCTGGATTAAATGAACGTGTTTTGAGGGACAGAAAATGTGGGCTCAGTACGTCCTTTTGGTTGCATATACATCACTTATGGAAGACAGGACAATATTTGTATATCTGTTAGGGTAGTGCTCTGGGGTATATGAGTAGCAGAGGGTTGTCAGTTTCTTTTTTCTGACTGCTTTATTGGCAGAGACGTTCTTGTCTACTTCTGCAGCACAGAACTAGACTCCTACTGTTTTCAAGGGAAGTTGTTTCCCTATACTGTAGTCCCATGCTACTGCTGAGCAATCACATGCTTCCAAGAAAGCTTTCTTGCAAATTTTTCCTTTTTTTTTTTTTTTAATGCCCTCCCCCTTCCATATGCTCAGAGATATGCAGCTGGTGCCGGGCCAGACTGTCCTCAGTCATAGACAGGACATCCTCTCCTTCAATTGAATTGCAAACAGTGAGCAAAAATCTGCCTTGTGAGTCATTATACATTGTGTGAGGTGGCTGATCAGCAGAAATACATCTGGCCAGGATGCATCACTGTTCACAATTTCTCATTTTTATGAACATTTTTGCCTTAACAATGAGAAGGCACACCGTAATAAAGCAACTGGGGAAACCTGGCACTTCTGTGCATGTCTCAAGCTGAAGAACACTTTCCAGGTGTTATAGAAGTGCCTTTACCCTTGAAGTCAGAAAAACATTACCAGCTTTCTTCTTCCACCAATTTTAGATATGTTATGTGGCTAGCCAGAGGAAGCAGGAGCAGATGAGTTCTGGGTTTCCTTCCTGGGATGGCACAGAGCATGGTAACAGGTTTCCAAACTAAAGATAAAGTGGTTTTAAGGAATGAAGAAATGCTCTTATTCCCGTCCACTACTTGGCTGTTCCTGCAGGCATTGTGTCATGCGTATGCATTTCTTGGCATTAAATCAAGGTGGTGTCTTCTTAGTAGTAATTTTTACCAGTCCAGCTGTGTTCCTTTTGGCCAGTGGGACTGATTCTTGTTCTTATTTTAGCCTTCAAGTTCAAACCAGCTTTCGAGCACTACTGGTATGTTGACTTTGAAGTTTATTTACTAATGTTGAGGTCAGCACTTCCCAAGCAGAAAATGAGAGAGCTTGTACTGATGTTTAATGTCCTGTTATTGCTAAGAAAACCTTTTCTAGGTTGTCATTGAAATTTTCCTGTTAGTGTTAGATTTACTTAGAATGAAAGAAAAAACAAAAGACCTCAAAAATGTGGCTAACATAAAGTGATTATTAATTGAAAATATAGTATAGAGGATATGATATGATCTAGGGAATGTATTATTTATTCTTCAGTGCAAAAAAGCCCTAAATTGATTTATGGTGTGATTCTTTAAAGATAATGAAATGTGGAGTTTGACACATAGTGTATTTCTCAAGGTTATTGATAGTAAGTATGTATATAACTAGTAAGTAAGATATAGACTCAGTCATAATTTAAATATCAAATTAACATTGCCCTTGGCTAGATCTGACTTACTCCAAAACCTATATTTTTTCTCAAAATCTCTGTCATTAAAATGACATTTCAGCTTTATGCTTGGCTGGTATTTTGAATGAAAATTTGTTTTATTTGGGGGCTTATTTTTTTTGTTTCTTACTTTTCCCATTTTGGAGATTTTCTTTTTCCATGAAATACACCTTCGAAAGATTCAGAACTAGGCAAAGGCTTGAGAAAGTGCTGGGCAAGCATGTAGACAGACGGAACCTACCCATGGTTTACCATTCTAAACCCTCACTGAAAACTGAAATTCCCTTGGAAGTGATGCTCAAATAATCCTTCAGCTACAAATTTGGAAGACTGCAAACAGCTCTGTAACTTTTCCAGCAAAGTATGTAATGTGAAGGAAGTTATGCTATTGAAATTGTGCAGCTTGTATAAAATCTTTTAACAGAAGTCTTCTAAAAAAAAAAAAAAAAAAAAAGCTGGAGTGACTCTTTCCACACATTAGTCATGGTTTAGAGTATTAATGTAGTCATGAAAGCAATGTTGTTTTGCAGACTTGGATCTTGCAAGACTTAAGTGATATTAGTGTTAGATCTCTGTTGTTATTTCACATTTTCCATCAGTATAAATGTTGTGTAATTCTGTGGAGTTATGTTAGTATGAAGTTGGTATTAATGGAAAGAAACCAGCTTTTACTCCCAAATTTAAATGTAAAGTTTCCATGCAATGCTCAGCATCTGACTTTCCATTGCCAGTCTAATTTATATCTTACATATTGTGCAGGGAGAAAAGGTAAAGGAAATATAATGATAAATGTAATAGTTGCCACACATCTATGATTCTGTCTCATTCTTGTCAAGTGATGGAGGAAAACGATGACTACTTATTGGCCACTGACACTTATATTTAACAAGGCAATAAAAAAATCTGTGCAGAATCCCATCTCTGCTCTTGAAAGACCTTTTTTTTTTCAATATGGGAGTGCAGATATGTTTTTTGCCTGCATATTAGTAGCATAAAATGTGTTTTTTGTTATTGTTAAATGGCATACATGCAGTTTGAACAACAGCATGCTAAATAAATAGGAAGGATTGAAATAGGATATAGCACCCACTAGTTTTAACTTTTTGTAATAAATTACCCATAAATCACAGGATATTTTCTCTGTACAAATGAGACAATAGCTATTTAACGTAGATTTTCTATGAAGAAACTCAAAATTATCATGATTAAGAGAAACTAGTATACCTTTTGATTCCCTTCCCTTCTTTGCTTAAGCTGATGTGTGGACTGAAATTCAGTATTCAACATTAAAGAAGCAATCTGCAGCAGAGTGGATGAATTTGTGATAAATTGTCCCTTGAGGTTTATAAAACATATTCTCTATAAAACCAGCCACAGTGTGTTTCTCCACATTAGTCAGTTTCTGACATTCAGGCTGCTGAAGCTTCTAGGCCAGTTCTGGTATCTGCCATCCCAAAGCTGTAAACAACTCTTTGTTTATAGCAGCAGCGCTCATACATCCATTTCAAGGTTTTACAGCGATAAAAGGCTGACTGCCTACATAAACTAGAGTGGGCTGCAATGTTGTTATTTTGTTTATTGCTCTTTTACTGCAGTGGTCAAATAGTTCCTCTGAGACTAGACACTGGTACTCTGCCATCTGTACAGTCGGTGTTAGACAACTTGTGTCAACTAAACAAACCACTATGACAAACAATTATAATGAGCATACTAATTAAATAAAATGTTGCCATATTAAATTGTGGGGGAAATATGGAAGATTAATAGCAAATTAAGAAGAACTTGTCAGTTACCTCTTAATGGGTAATGACAGTAGCCCCTAGAGAGTTTTTGATTATATTAATGCTTCTTCATTTCTTTAATCTGCACTATTGTTATAATTCATGTTATTTTATTACAATGAGAAAATAAAGGTTTGCTACTTCAGAGGGATAGGAGACTTTTTGCTATGTCTCCCTAACATTAAGAGTTGTCAGTTTAGAACAGAACTGTAAAATTTTGAAGTTTGTGTACCATTCATTCCCACAAAATTCACTGCTGCGGTCACAGTGTTTTCTTCTCTCTTCATAAGGTGCTTAATAGTTTCTTAGATTACTAAGGAAATACACACTGGCTTTTTTTCTTGTTCTTGAATGCAGCTTTCCTTTGAACAATCATTATGTTAATTAATGAAAAGCCAAATAAGTGGCATGACATCTACAATTTAAAACAAACCAAAGTGATATAGGTGTACCCCAAATCTAAAAAGCTGTTGCAATTTCTTATCCATAAGCTCCGATTTTTTAATCAGCTCAATATGCCTTACATTCCTGCTGTGTTATGTCAAAATTTTAAAGGAGTGTCCCCAAATGATTATTCCTTATTTTGCGATTTTGTTTCAAGTCACTCAGCACATTCACATAAAAAGTATACTTGAATTATTTTAAATAATACCAGGTTCTCACACCACTGCGGAAGCAACAAGTCACATGGGAATGTAATAGACACCTGGAAATATGCAATTTTTTTATTTATCAGTTCAGAATCCAGCTTCAGTAGGAAGTCTTTAACTACAAACTATTGTCAGTTAAAGAAAAATGGGGAGAACATGGGGAATAGGATCATCTTTTCCTGTGGCTTGAGTAGCTACAGTATGAAAATTGGAAGCCTGACAGACTATTTCTCCAATTAAGCTCAGGTTTACTGTAGGTAAAGTAATTATGGGGATATTCCATGGCTTAATCCTGACTGGTTTTGATAACATGGTGTTAAACTCAAAGGTCCCTGACCAGCATTTTCTGGTAATAAAGCAAAAGGCTGGCTGCTTTGAACTCAACCTTGGTGAAGAGCTAGTCCAAAACGTGAACTTTTGGGGTTTTTTAGGTGTATATAAAAGTAATGAATATACTTTTTGGGTGGTTACTATGAAGTGGATTATTTTTTGGTTTAATTAGATTAGAAAAGATGCCTAGAAAGGTATTATGCACCTGTTAGTAATAAATAAGACTTACTGTCTACTACAAAGCACTCATACTTAAATATTTTCACTGTTAAATAAATTGTAAAAAAAAATATTTGTCTCTTCCCAGGTATAAATAAAGTAGGAATAAGGGAATTGCTGGTTTCAAGAAGCTGAGGTGAAGCGTACTTCTCTCTCCCTGGGGAGAGTGAGGTAAAATGAAAATAAGTAAAAGCTGTGGTAAAATCCTCTGACAACACATTAGTACATGAAAAAAAGGAGGGGTCATGATAGTCAGAGTGGATGTTGATTATTTAGATTAAATGAAGATGGCATAACTGTAAACCTAAACAGTTCATTTTGCAGTGAAGCTAGGAAAATGTTCACAATTAGCTAGACAAGGAAAACGATGGTCATATAGCTAAGGCACTGGATGGGAAATCAGGAAACTTTGCTTCAGCTTCCAATTTCACAAAAATTTCTGTGTAATGTGGTGTAAGGTACTTAAACAGATGTGCAAACGCACTGCCTCACACTGAAATTAAAACACCTCTTGAATGTGTGGTGTTAGATTGCTGCATTGTAAGATTGTGGCAATGGTGGGAAAAGATTCAATCTATACACTGAAACAGTAATTAAGCATTGGAATGGGCTGCCCAAGGAAGTGGTTGAGGGACCATCCCTGGAGGTATTTAAAAGATGGGTAGACGTAGTGCGTAGTCACATGACTTAGTGATGGTTTTTGTCAGAGTTAGGTTGATGGTTGGAGTAGACTATCTTAAAGGTCGCTTCCAACCTAGAAAATTCTATGATTCTATGATTCTGAATCTCATAACATGCACATAAGTTGTCCAAAAAAATCAGACATTTTTCTTATTGCTTGTATAATACAAATATACATTAAAATTTTGCTTGCGTTTCAGACAAAAAAAAAATAAATTCCAGGATTGTTGTCCAGCTCTATCACTAGCTTTCTCAGGCTAACACATTTTTCCAGCTGCTTTTTCATCTACTTTCTGGTTAATAGTGAAATTTTATGAGAGATATTTCCACTATATCCATATACGCATACTTACCACAAAGAAAGGTTGTTATAATAGTACCTTGGAGGGAAAATTGGTCCTGACTTCGGTTGTCTTGCTGTCTTCTCAAAAAATGTGTGCAGTAATGGAAAAAAAAAAACCACCACAACAAAAAACAAACCACAAAAAAAACCCCAAAAACAAACAAAAAAACCCACATCGACTTATTTTCATAATTGTCTGAGCCCAGAATTATTTTACTCAGAGTAATTAAAACACCTGTCCTCCTGGGTGGAAAAAGGCAGAGTTTTTGTCCATTTTAAATGCTAGCATTTTATTATCCACAGTATTTGGCAGTACATAGTGTGTACTGAGAAGCACGACTGAAAGGTGACCTTGTGAAGTCAAAGTTTTACCTCTTTTCAACAGTGCAGCTGTCCCTGACTTATGCTTAAAAAAAAAAAAAAAAAAAAAAAGGCGCTATATTATGCATTGTCATCAGATGCTCTCTACGAACAAATTATAGTAGATATGCAAGTGTTTGTATGTATGGGGGGTGCGTGTGCATGCATGTGAATCTCTCTACCTGACAAAAAATATGTCTTTTGTAGGATTAAATGTTTTTCTTAGGAATTCTACCTCTCCTGGATTTAAAGATTGTGTAGTTGACACTTGTGTCAAAGGGTTAAGGTTGTCTTTGTTGTCAGGAGGATGGATGACTTCATTATGACTGCAGTGCATGACTGAGAAAAAGAAGGGTTGAAGTGGGAACAGTCACAGAGTTGCTGAGCTAAGAGGCTAAGTGCTGCTTGGTACAGCTGATTTGTCATTGATACCTAATATATCACAGCAAGCAGGAAACATGCATGCTTTCTGGAGAAATGGCAGGTGTTAATGAAGTAAACCCAGTTGTTAATGGGCAGTGGTAAACTAGCAATTACACAACGATCCATGAGAGGTGATACAGTTGTTTGGTTGTAATGTCTCATTCAGTGAGGGGTACAAGTTTATATATTGTATATAATACTAACAGTACCAATTCTTCCTACCTTAAATTAAGTAACACAAAACAATTTGTAGTTTTGATAAACTGCATTAGATTTTATTAATTGTTCATGACCCGTAGGGCAGGTGTTTCTCATTAGGGGGAGATATTTACAGAAAAAAACCCAAGATCCTAGACTTGTTATTCATGATGTGATGTAATTTATAGACATAACTTCAAGCATCAAAAACATTTAAAAGTATAGATTCAATTTCTGTCTGCGTACACTACTACACTATGGATGTATGGCATTTCAGTAAGTTGCTTTTTTATTATGTATTTTTCCTTTCCAATCATAAATTCATTTTATTTAACAGGGCTATCTTGGCCTACATCATAAACTTTTTAAAATTGTCCCAAAAGCCTCTTCCGTACCTTTTCTGCTATTCTTCTTCATCAATTCTTCTTCTTCTTCTTCATCAACTACTTCATCATTACTTCATCAATTCTAAATAAAGTGGGGTTTTTGTGTTTTCATTACTGTGGTTAAAAATGCGAAAAATGAAGGCTATGTAGTCAAATTAAAGCATCCACTTTACAAATCCTTGGTAACAAATAGTTTAACTGGATTACTTCATTCATTAATGCATAATCAGGACTGTCACTGAACTATTTAATTTGCTTCAAAGGAGAATAAATTTTGCATTACATCTGTATCAAAAAAATTCTATTTTTGGAAATTATATGTGCCTTTAAAATACAATGCAAATAATCAATAGAATTATATATACAGAGGATCAACAGGTATACTTGATCATGACCTGTGATAAAAGGTTGGAAAGTCAATTTATATTTTATTCTGCAGTTTTCAGTTAACTATACTCTTCATAGAATGGTTTACATCAAAAATATTAGAAAACCATAGGTGATGCAGGGACAATTTTCATTTCCTGGCTAGGATAACATATCCATCATAGCACCTTTTTTTAAACTCACTGAACAGTAAACCAGTGTTTCTACAGTTACACTGATCTTTTTGACTCAATAAGTATCATCTATTATATTGCTGAATATAATAACAATAACAATAATAGTATGCATGCTTTGAAAACTTCTCCCTTTAACCTGAAAATTAAAACCATAAAAATTGAATCTCTTCCATCATATATTTGTGTATGTACTTGCTACAATTAACTCTCTCTTCTTTTAATAGGGAGGAAAGTTGTTCACATGATGTTTGATTAGTAGTGAGGTGGTACTAAAGGTCCATGTGATGGCCTGTCTTGGACCAGAATTCTCCTGGTTTTTCATTTGACAGTTTTCAATGTGTTTTCTTATAATAGCTTGTACAGTAAGGAATTTAAGAACTGTTCTTTTAATGCTGAAAATTATACACATAGATAATACATACAATAGAATCATAGAATAATTTAGGTTGGCAGTGGTGTCTCTAAGTCATCTAGGCCAAAGTAGCTCAGTTAGGCTGGGTTGTTCCTGACTTTGTCTGGTAAAGTTTTGAGTATCTCCAAGTATGGCGTTCTCACAACCTCTTTGTGTGTCACTTTCTCACAGTGAAAAAACCCAGCATAACTGTAATCAGAATTGTTTTATTTCAACCTGTAATTGTTGCCTGTCATCCTGTAACTCTGAACCTCTGAGAAGAGTCTGCCTCCATATTTTCTTTTCTATCAGTTATCTGTAGATGCCAATAAGATACCCCAAATCCATCTCTTCCCAGGCTGAACAGACCCATCTCCCACAGCCTCTCCTTGGACAGTCAGTGCTTCAGCTCCCAGTCCCAGGGTGGCCTCCATGTGACTTGCACCAGTGCATCAGTGTCTGTCCCATACAGGAGAGCCCTGATTTGGGCACAGTCGTCAAGTCCCTCTCATGAGTCCCAGACAGTGGGACAGGATCCCTCTCTGAATCTCCTGGTTGTGCTATGCTTGTGTAGCTTGTGTAGCCCCAGATGTGGGAGACTTCATTTCTGCCCAGGGTGTACTGCTGCCTCATGGGCAGTCTGACGTCCCCTGGTGTCTGCAGAGCTGTTACTAACCAGTTACTGTCCAGGCTACATTGTTGCTTGGGACTGCACATTGCATTTTGGACCTTCAAACAAAAAACTCACCGTTCAATTGGAGTGGAAGGAAGTTTGAATTTTTTTAATTTATTTTGGGTCATACATGCTGCACTTGTGTGGAAGAAAACACTATCCACTTTTGGGCCGATTATCAGTAAGATTTGTCAATGATGAATGGTTCAGCTACTAAGGAGGGGAAATATCTCAGACTATATATGAAATACTAACTTCAACACTTTCAAAAGGTAAATGAAACAAAACAGTGCAGAGAATTAAAAAAGTTTAGCAAGATGTACTTTGAAATTTCATATCAATTAATTGCACATTGCTATCAGAAGGGCAGAGTGTATGTTCCATTTTAAAGCACAATCTGAAGTGTCATATTTATATTAGGTGTCCAAAAGGACATTGTTTCACAGTTTCTTTTTCTTCTCTCCCCCAGAGAAAGCAAACAAAAAAAAAAAAACCTACTGGTGTCTAGTCTAGAATAATCTGCTACAGGTTTATTTTTTGTTTTAACAGAACTAGTTAGAGAAGTATCCCATGACTACAGATATACATGAGTGAGGCCTAGTATGCAAAGGCAGAGCAACGAATTAAGAGCCAGTCATGGTATTTGAATCTTAGGAGCAACAGAATTCTAAATGCATTTGGTAAAGATCCAAAGTTCTGAGCAGGATCACATTTATTTATGTTCCATGTGAGTTTTGTTTCTAACTATTTAATTAAAATACTGCATTCTGAGTGTGGAAATCTTAAACCGTTTGTGCATACCTCAGAAAAGCATGTCCTAGTGTAAAGGGGTGATTTTAAGAATGAAGAGGTCCTCCATCTATTCACAGTCAATTAACAGAGGGACACACACTGTTTTCCTCAGTTTTGGGGCCAGTCTTGTTTAATATCTTTATTGATGATCTGGATAAGGGGATTGAGTGCACCCTCAGTAAGTTTGCAGATGACACCAAACTAGGTGGGAGTGTTGATCTGCTTGAGGGTCGGCAGGCTCTACAGAGGGACCTGGACAGGTTGGATCAATGGGCCAAGGCCAATGAGATGAGGTTTAATAAGGCCAAGTGCCGGGTCCTGCATTTCGGTCACAACAACCCCAGGCAATGCTACAGGTCTTGGGGAAGAGTGGCTGGAAAGCTGCCCAGCAGAAAAGGACCTGGGGGTATTGGTGGACAGCTGGCTTAACATGAGCCAGCAGTGTGCCCGGGTGGCCAAGAAGGCCAACAGCATCCTGGCTTGTATCACGAATAGCATGGTGAGCAGGAGTAGGGAAGTGATCGTGCCTCTGTACTCGGCCCTGGTGAGGCCTCACCTCGAGTACTGTGTTCAGTTCTGGGCCCCTCACTACAGGAAGGACATTGAAGTGCTGGAGTGTGTCCACCAAGAGCCACCAAGCTGGTGAGGGGTCTAGAGAACAAGTCATATGAGGAGAGGCTGAGGGAACTGGGCATGTTTAGTTTGGAGAAGAGGAGGCTAAGGGGAGACCTCATTGCCCTCTACAACTACCTGAAAGGAGAGTGTAGAGGGGTGGCCGTTAGACTCTTCTCCCAAGTGAATAAGGACAGGACCAGAGGAAATGGTCTGAAGTTGCGGCAGGGGAGGTTTAGATTAGATATTAGGAAGAATTACTTTACTGAGAGAGTGGTCAGGCACTGGAACAGCCTGCCCAGGGAGGTGGTGGAGTCTCCATCCCTGGAGGTATTTAAGAAACGTGTAGACATGGCACTTCAGGGCATGCTCTAGTGCCCAAGGTTGTTGGTTTGTGTCTGTTTGTGGGTGGGATGGTGTGTGGTTGTGGGTGTTTGTTTTGGTTTGGTTTTGGTGTTTGGTGTTCTGGGATTTTGGGGGGGTTTTTTTTGTTTGTTTGTTTTTGGTGGTGGTTTTTTTTTGGTTTGTTTTTTTTGTTGTTGTTGGACTCGATGATCTCAAAGGTCCCATCCAACCAAAAATATTCTGTGATTCCGTGATTCCTAATCGTACCTTGATTTGGTGTCAGACCACAGACTGGAGGAACGTGTAATGAAGTGGTCATTTAAGTTGATTTCACTGTGACACATGGTCACTAGGCTATTGACCTTGCTTTTTCAGAGAACTTGAAGGCAAAACCAGATTTTTACAAGTGATTAATTTCTTCTGTTTTGTAAATAGTTGTTTCAGATATAAGCACTACTTATATTTCGCTTATTTAATTCCCTGCCAAACACTCGCAGATGTGATCACAACTGTATGTGAGACTTGATTTTGAGTTACCTATTACTATGTTTACTAGCTGAAATGGTTATGTCACTGTATGAACTGAATGGTGCAATAGGATGTATCTCAATTGACAACAAGTTTGAATAACACTGTGCTGGCTGAGCTAATTTTCATCTTCCTGGTTTCCACATTTTTCCCCAATAAATTTTTGTTCAGTGTTAACATTTAGTTTTTCAGAGTAAAATAACTTTATCTTTGGTCATTGCCTAAGTAGTAGTTTCTGTGAAAGTTGAAAGCACAATTGCAAGCCACTGGATCCAAATATTATTAAGTACTGTCTCAGAAGACATTTTTCATGCATTTTTTTTTCTCCGCATATATGGCAGTTCTGTATCAGTTCAGACCCTCATGCACACAGGCCATTATCTGAGAAAAAACGTATTATGCAGAGTTATTGCATGGAATATTCCTATGTTCTTCAGTAATCAATTAAACTTACATACCTAAACAAATTCAAAATGATTTTGTGTGATTCTAAATATTCTGTAGCTGCATATGGATACATTATCATAGAATCATAGAATGGTGTGAGTTGGAAGGGATCTTTAAAGATCATCTAGTCCAACTCCAGTGCTGTGGGCGGGGACATCTTTTGCCAGATCAGGTTGCCCAAAGCCCTATCCAACCTAATCTGGAACACTTCCAATGATGGGGCATCCACAGGTTCTCTGGGCAACTGGTTCCAGTGTCTCACCACCCTCATTGTAAAGATATTCTTCATGTCCAATCTTAACCTACCCTCTTTCAGTATAAAACACTTGCCCCTTGTCCTGTCACTACAGGCCCCAGTAGAAAGTCTCCCTCCATCTTTCTTATAGGGGCCTTTATACAGTCATATATTTGTAGCTAAAGAAGTCCTTCTTTAGTATACTATGAAAATAAAGACACAGAAACATTCTTGTTGGCCCTTATAAACACCAGACAGTAGTTAATAATACTTGTGTAGCTCCTCCAAAAGTATATGTGATTGCATCCAACCAGGCAACCATTTTTTTCTGTAACATCAGAAGCTTTACTTTGAAACAATCATTTTTTCTTGAAGTTTGAAGGTATTTTAGCCCTTATTTACTCAACTCTCAGTTCTTTAAGGTGTGAATTAACAAGCTAATCCTTCCTGCATTTTTTTAAACTGTAAATTGGAGATGAATAATCTGAAGTATATCCTTTTTTAACAGTGGTTGCAACAACAAGCCATGCTGCTTTCATTAAGGATCTCCAGTGGTCTCTGAGCAACATTAGGTTCTGAAAACCAGGGCAAGGCAAAATTTCCGTGTGTACAGCTTTAGCTCTACATGCATTGATTTCAGTGTAGGAGGATTTTCCAGGTCTGCAGGCGGTATAGCATAGAAATGTGGAAACTGGCAACATCTGAAAGTGGGCAAACAGCTTTGACACATATTTAAGAAGATGCTTCCCCAAACACATATAGCACTTTCAAAATCAGAGCTGGCTCTTTAACTGTATTGAATTTTCAAGAGGCTTTTTGACCATACAGCTTTTAATCCTATACAGCTGAAACCAAAGCAATAAACACCAAGAACATGGACAGGAGTCCTGCAGAGTTCCTAGAAACAGATGAAATATAAATAAAGAATGTTGCAGCTAAAGATCGAATATCTGAAATGTGTAATGTCAGCTAGCTCTCACCATCTTGCTACCCAAGCAAATCTCTGAATAAAGAATGTTGACTTTTCCTAACCTGAGTCTTCTCTTCTTCATAATCTCAATCTTGTAGAATTCTGGGCAGTAGAATTGTCTACACAAGTCTGTATAACAACCTAGAAACACGTGTACTGTGCTACCCAAAGCTTATTCAAAGGTACCAAAAAGGTAAAGATAACTTTTCCAGTTTGGTTTTTTTGATGGGTTTTTTTGCCTCCTTAATCTTAAGTTTAGTATCAGTTCAGAAACATTTCATTAACAGTTTGGCATTTCTGATGGCTGATGAGAGTAAGTTAAAGTTCTTCTTCATTGTTAGTTTTATGGAATCCAGGCTACTTTAGTTTTCTAAATCACCCTATTCTTGAAGCTTACTTAAATATTGTGGATATTTCATCTGGCTTTATGCTGTACTATTTGCTTTAATTGGGAAAATATGTAATTATGGAAATATGGAAAACATTTGTTGAAAGCACTTTAAAAAACTGTTCAGTCATTTCTCCTGTTTCACTTCACTCACTGCTTTTATTTTCATTATTTATTTCATGCTAAAAACCATTTCTAGTACTGGTGTAATTTTTTTTTTTTTTCTATTCTAATAGAATAGCTCGTGTCCTGGACTGTATTCATTAGCTATTTTTTTCTGCATCAAAAAATAAATGAAGCACATATCTCCATGTTTTATGCCCTTTATTTTTTCTGTATCTGTAATGGTAAACTTTTCCATACTGGAAAAATCAGACGTTGCACAATGTTATTTTCAGCAGTACCAAAGGAGATAAATTAAGTTCACAGGGCTGCAGTAATTGCAGCAATGCAGCGAAACTCATCTGGGTAGCCTAAATTATGAAGTATGTGTGTAACAAGGCAACACACTTTTCACATTTCCAATAACTGAGGTTATGGACATGCTTTCAAATAATCCTTTAATATGAAGCTATTATTAAAAAAGCCTAGTTATTAACTAATGGAGTTAAGAAAGTCACTGGTCTGTATTGCTTGCTGATTCTTAGTATATTTTTAATATAAATTGATTGTAACATAAAATTATAGATTCATAGGTTAGAATCATAGAATTATTTCGATTGGAAGAAACTTCATCGTGTCTAACCGTGAATCTAAAACTGCCAAGTCCAAAAAAAGTCTAAAAGTCCAAAAAGCACTACACTGAATTTCAGTGTTCTTAAACTGGCTGTTACTTTTCCCAGAGACTGCACTAGATAGTGTTAAGTCAAGAAAAACTATGGATGAGCCATGAGACAATATGGACTGTGAGCATTTGAGGACAAACTCAGAAAGGTATCTGATTAAACTTCTAAATTTTCAGACTTCTGTTTTACATCAATCACAGGGAAAAAAATCTGTGCATGTGCTAGGTAATTGTAATTGTCACAGATGGGAAGTGTTGGAGCTTAAAGATAACAAGCACAGCAGGCTCTGGATTACAGAGCGTTTTCTATTGGCGTCCTTTTTCCTTTCTCTGTGGGTTTATGTCTCAAGCTCTGACATGGCAACCCCTGCCTTGCTCTGACTTTCTTATGGAGAGAAGGTTCTGGGGGGTGTCAGTAGCCTTTTCCTGGCAACACACTTCCTGAAGAGCCCTTCCTCTCTCTCCCCTTGTATGTCTTCTGAATTTCAGTTCTCTGAATAAACACCATGCTGTGACTGTAAGCAATTTTCTTAGTGCCTCTATTGGTGGTGAGTATGAGCAGTAAGGTCCTGTTCTGCCACAAGAATTTTCTAAGGAGATTGTATTGAGATACTGCCTTTGCCTTTTAATGAATAAAAATATGTACTAATAGCTACATAATCAGTCTTTCTTAAAGGTATTGGATTTTAGCTGTAGCAAGTGGTTTCTAATTCTCCTATTAGAAATGACTCGTCTTCACATTAGTGTTCTTTTCCTTTATGGTATTAGTTGGAATACATCCTGTGAATTAAGTTTATTCAGAAATATAAATCTGGTTTGTAGTTCACCTGTCATTACATTAGGATAGTAGTCTGCTGTTACAACTGTAAATAATATTAATCTCTGGTTTTACAAAAAGAGAAACGTATCTTTCCACTTCCCATGTCTAGTCAGAAACTATACAAGTTTGAGTAGGGCAAATACATATACCATTTTAAATGTATACTTGTATGTTTGTCTATATATATACATACTCTGTGATTTATTTTCCCGATGAAACTGCTAGATACAAAATTAATGAACAAAGACATTAGAAAAAGATTTATTCTGGATTTTCTTTTTTTCTTCTTCTTTTTTTTTTTTTTTAATAGCTGCACAGCTTCTGCAGTTAAATTAAAAATAACTTGTAGTTATGGGAATTTTGTAGGTGAATAAATAATGCTCACAGTAAAGAATTCTGTCAGGCAGCTGAGAAACTTTAATCAAAATATATTTTCAAAAGAAATATTGGAGGATGATTTTACAGTGTTGTTCAGAATGAAAACCAATGTTGTTCCTTCATATTTCTTATTTTATCTTATGTAACCGGTTCAGTTTATGTCTGTCTTTTTCATTGAATTATTTGGCTTGGAGCAGAACGTAAAAGCATCTTCAATATTCTTTTGCCCCCTTTTTTCTGTGTGGGTTTTTAAAAATTAGTTATTTTATTTTAATTCAAGGTAACCTGTTTATGGTTGTGAAAATATTAATTTCCAATAATATTTGATAGCCATGTATGCACACTTTTCATCATCATATTTCAAATTTTCTCATATTACCTTTGACAATTTTAATTTTTAATAGTCTGCAATTCCCTTTAACACAGTAATGTTCTCTCAATTTTTGATTCTTTTCTTAACATTTAGAGGAAATTTCTAAGATACACAGGTAGTACAGAGCTAAAATGTGAAGGTCCTTCCGTAGTAGTCAGTGAGGGTTCAACATCTAAAAGAAATGTTCACCGGATAGAATGAACTCTAATATCATAATAAATACTTTCAAGTACTTGGTCAAATCTGTCGTGACTGTTCAGATTTAATCAGTTGAGTCCAGGGCAGAAAGTGGAGTGCTGATTAATTAGTAGTGATTCAGGGAGCATATGAGGAAATCATTTTTTTTGAGAAGGAGGCCCACATGGATCTCAGGAGCACCAAGTCTGCTGCTGTTTCTGCATTTACCAGGAGGGAACGAAGGTGAAGAAGAGAAGGGAAGGAGCCTTAGGCTATCTTACTCTCCTGAGCAATTCCTGCTCTTCTCTACATCCCAAGATCCTTCAAAGTACCAAATAAGTTTTACCCTTGATATGATTAGTGTGATTTACTGGATGGCCCTGACAGGTATTTTAGGGGAGGGCTATGCGTGTCGTTCAGAGAGAAGGACACTGAAACTGCCCATATGCCAACGGCAGTTGTGCAGACCAGAGGAAAGAACCACATCACTGAGGTCAGTATGAAGTTCATTCTTGCAAATCTATGCACAGGTGTGCTCTGCTTTAACAGTCTTGCTGAAACAGAGCCTGCTTCCTGAAATCTTTCTAAGAAAATGGGGAAATCCAAAATTACAAGCAATGTTCAGGTGTTGGAGAAAGGTTGTATAATTTCAGTTTCTGAACCTTCTTTTTTTGTGCTGTATTTCCTGAGTGAATAGTAAGATTTTTTTCCCCCTTCTCCCTTGGAAGGAAACAAAATTTTCTGCAGGACTCTGTACTGGGGCCAGTTCTGTTTAGTATCTGTATCAGTGATCTGGGAAAGGGGATCATGTGGACCTTCAGAAAGTTTGCAGATGACACCAAGTTGGGCAGGAGTGTTGATCAGTTTTGGCCCCCTCACTACAGGAGGTAGATCGAGGTGCTGGAGCACATCCAAAGAAGAACAATGAAGCTGGTGAGGGGTCTAGAGCACAAGACTTATGAGAAGCGGCTGAGGGAACTGAGGTTGTTTAGTCTGGAGAAAAGGAGGCTGAGGGGACACCTTATCCTCCTGCCTGAAAGGAGGTTGTAGGAGGTGGGTGTCGGTCTCTTTCCCCAAATAACAAGTGATGAGAGGAAATGGCCTCAATTTTTGCCAGGAGAGGTTTAGATTGGGTATTAGGAAAAATTTCTTCACCAAAAGAGTTGTCAAGCATTGGAACAGGCTGCTCACGGAACTGGTTGAGTGACCATTCTTGGAGGTATTTAAAAGACATGTAGATGTGGTGCTTAGGACTATGGTTTAGTGGTGAATTTGGGAGTGTTACCTTTATGGTTGAACTCAGTGATCTTAAAGGTCTTTTCCAACCTAAATGATTCTGTGATTGTAAAATTTATTTTTGTTTTGAAGGTTTTATTATAGGTGTGTTAAAGTAACTATTACTGTAAAAGAGAAGCTTAAAACATTCCTTGGTTTAGTTTTAACTCTCTCTGTGGAATCTATTTCTAAATATGTAAGGAGAGTTTGTGATCTCTCTTTATATCGAACAGATTATGTAAATGTATTGAAAGCAAGTTGGAAGCGTAAATCACAGATGTCGGTTTGACGGAAAGTTTGTAACCAGAAAAATCTACAGCTCCCAAATCCCAATGTGTTAATTATAAGGCAGCATCTGGTATACAAATTTATGCCGAGCTAAGAAATGTTCAGACTAAAATAGAGTATGCCTAAGTGGGCTTAGTGTCTAAAACCTACAGTCATCATAGGGAAACTTAAAATCATGTGATTGTGAAATGTCTGTGATCTAAACTGCCTGCAGCTAGAAGAGTGATGTAAGCTGAAAGGGAAGGTGGGTAAAGACAGTTGAGAGGCTAAAGGAGCTAGTAATGTGCACCTGGAGCAATTTTTTTTCCCCTTTACATAATTCACATGTAGGCTAATTAGAAAAATTCAGAAATTCATTACCTTGATAGTGTATGATTTCTGTGACTTTTAATCCTAACAAAGTACACAATTTTACTGTTTTTGTGTTAAAAGGATAAACAGTGGAGCCAGTCATTTCTGTTGAATGCTATGTGGTTACAGAAGATTATGTTACACTGTAACATTTTATGAACAATGTGGTAGTATTTGAAAATGAGGTAATTCAAACAGCTAAGTAATTGCCCTGTCAAACTTTAAGGACTGATAGTATGCATTAAAAAAAAAATAGTTTAGTTAAATCTTGGGCATGTATGTGTTTAAAACTGAAATGCCTTCAATAGCCATTCAGTGTCCAGTTCTCTTATAGTTTGTCTGTAGAGTCAATGAGGACTCCTGTGACATAACAAACTCCCATTTTTTTAACCTGTCAGAGGAAATGCATGAATTGGTAACTAGGGAGAAAGAGATTACTGGAAACTACTGAATTTGACCTGAGGACCAAAAAAGATCATTTTGCTACTTCAGACTAACTGTATCATCCATACGACAGAAATCAACATAAGAAAATAGCCTGACTTTGAAAGTCTGGAAGATCGTTCATACTGTACCTTTTCAGGCAGGGGGACTCACGTAAACTCAAGGAAAAATAATATTTCATAATTTTGACTTCAGATGACTCTAAACTGTATATGACATCAGATAAGGATAACACCGGCCCCTATAAATTCCTGTTTTGAGTACTCTTAATGAACCTGGCCTGGGTTAAAAATGAAATTTCTCACTGGAAATGTGCAAATTTTTAACCTTGAAATCATATATAGTTGGAATAACACTGTAGAATAAAATCAGAAGATCAAATTAACTTGCATTCGCTTAACCAAAAAAGTTCATTGTGATGTTACATCTTTCTGATCACCAAGATTGTAATCCAATATTTCAACACATCCATGCATAGAAACCACCAGAAAGCTACGTATTCTGGATATATTTAGTGACACTGAGCTAGCAGTCTTTAAAAGAAATATTTGGCAGTCTGCTTGGCCCAGCCTGGGAAATTGCAGTAACTCAATTATAGGGAAAGAGTTCAGTTTCTGTCCTGAGCACTGACTTAGATTCAAAGCCTCTCTGCTGTCTGCATTTGTGCACTTCCTCTGTCTGTTTGGAAGTGTGGCTGGTTTGGAAAGGAATATGGAAAAACTGTCAGTTCAGTCTCAAACTAGAAGTATTGAGCATTCCTGAGGGATTGAGAAAGATATGTAAAGGAGAGAGCGGATAGCAGTGGATGCAATAAAACCAAACCCAAATATTGCAGATGACATCCTGGAGGCATTAGAGGAAGAGGATTATGTTGTTGAAGGGGATGAAGACTGCCTGCTGTGCTGATTCAAAGAATACAGGCGCTGAACTAATAATGTGAGAGACCTTGTCTCTTTGTTTTGTGCCATAAAACACTTAAGTTTTTTAAACAACAGTCTGGGAAATTTCTTAAGGCTACATAGTGAACATCATCTGGATGTTTTCTGAAGAGACACTCTTCTTCTGCAGATTACATTACAAAAGTTTCAAAATGCTTTCATGACACCACTGTGAGTCAAGTTTCCTGAAAGAATATGAAACCAGAATTGTGGCTTTTCATACTGAATTTGGAGTAGACAGTGTGTCTATGATGGTAATGTCTCTCGTGAATACAAAAATAGCTATTATAGATTGTCTTGAATATTGGTAACATTTTTCACTGATATCAATGACAACTTTGATTCATAGGTCTCAAAGTAAATTTCAGTAGTATTATTGTTCTCATTATTTTTGTTTTGGTTTTGCTTGATTTTGTTTGTTTGTTTGTTTGGTTTTTTTCTCCTTAGAGACAGTAGTTTATAGATTATTAAATTTTGCTTAAGAATTTTAAGTTATTGGTAGATCCAAGTTTAAAACCAGATGGATATGCTGCCAGTCCTTTTCTTAAACACTTGGTTCTACTTACAGATGTTGAGCTGTTATCTATTCATCCAAGAGAAGCCAGTAACCAGAGAGGGTATTTCCAGTCACTGTGTATATGCTTTCTAGAAAATGAACTGTAGGCAAGATCTTTACCTGAAAATTAAATTTTCAAAATAAAAAAGAAATGTAGTTTACTTCCACTTGACAGCTGGTTTGCTTTTCTTTGCCTGTGGTGATTTTATCAGGTTTTATGAGAATGTCATTCTGTTCAGCAAACAGTAAGTGTTGTCCCTTTCCAGAACAGTGCTTGCTACATATGGCACCTTTGAAAAGCTAAACTGCAATGTAAAGAAATACACAGAAGTGCCAAAGAGGGACTAATGATTGTTGGTTTGCCATAAAGACAGACAGCATATCAACAGACTTAAGTGTATACTGACCAACGTAGTATGTTCCTGATTGTTAATTTAAGCAGGAGAATGGATACATGGATTTGGTTTTGTACAGACAGAGTTGGATTTTATTGTTTGAATATAAGTAAATTAATTACTGTTGACGACCTAAGAATATGCTGCCACACCAAAAAGACATGGGTCTCCCACAGGTCTATGTCATAGCTCTGAGGTCAGTATAGGTCTCTCAGATGATCTACAGCATGCAGCATGGCAGTACATAATTGCGTTGAGTCCCACCCACAGATTCAGTTGGTTGATGTTTAGAGCTCCCATTAATGTAAGACATTTTTGGTTACTGAAGCTACTTATGGTAAATGTGTCTTTCTCTGTATTTTTCTCTAGTGCAATCTAGCTAATTTGTAAATGCTGGTTAATAGAAAATTGTGCAAAGATTATAGTATGCTAAAAAGAACAAGCAAGTCTATATTCAGACAATACTCTTAGAATGGAAAGATTAGGCAGGCAATTCAGAAAATTTAAAAAAAAAAAATCACAACAAAATAAGGGAGTCCTTGCAATATTTTAATTTGGTCTTCTTGTTTGTGTGCACTGTATCATCATTTAATTGGGTAATTATATGCTGTGGTTTTTTTTCTGTAAGATCCTGCCTCATTTGATTTATGGAATTGGCAGCACTTGCCTAATGAGCAGTTGTTTGGCAGGGTTTTTATTTGTTACTCAAAGAATGCACCCCCTACTGTATTTTCTGCATGCTTCTTAAACCCTATTCTGAAGACGGAATTATTAGGGGTTTTTTGAACTGCACAGTAGATGGTCCTTGCAGTTGTGCTTGTGCTCTTTGCAAGTAGAACCTGGAAATCTTTTTAGTGAGGTAGGTTTTTTTCATCATAAAATACAGAGTTGTTGAATCCAAAGGCATTTGCCAGAATGTAACAGAGGTGGTGAAGGGTTGCGCTGAGAAAGATAAGAGCACTGCCATATAGCAGAGGTGGAGCTACCCAGATAATTATCTGGGAAGTGTCCTGTATAAATTCTCTCTCACGTAGTACTAATATGTAGCACATTTGTTCATTCTTCTAAATATTAAAAACACTAACCAAAAAGAAAGAGGAGAAATAGAAGTGTCATGAAAGAGATGAAGAAAAATGTCAATATCCAAATTAGCCAATTGCTTTTCCTTGGTTTGGAAAGAATGTTGTTATGGGTAACAGGAACAGTGTTTCTAGAGTGTTTTCTGAAAAATATGAGCAATTACATAATGACATTTATTTATTTTTCTTGCTTTTTAAAATGAAATAACTTTTTCGTAACCTTACTGGGAGTTCTGCTCTTTTAAAAATATCTTTGAGAGTTTTGAGTTTCCAGCTTTCCTATTGTTTTTTGAATGATTACTGTTTTTTCAACTAAGGTCCTGCTATTCATCTCGGAAGAGAGTGCATACTGCTTGATTGGGTAGTTCTATCCATAAAGTAGCCATTCGGTTACAACAAATATGTGAACAGACATGAACTGTTCTGCGGAATGTTACAGACAAGACGGAATTGCTTCCCTTACAAAACCTAAAGAAAGGTGATTTTGTTGTTTTGTACTAGTAATTATGTTCTTGGAAATTAAAAATATCCTGAAAGTTTCTTATTTCCTGGACCTAGAAAAAAGACAGCATTCACATTTCATATCTTGCCAACTAAATAAAATTCCTTGGATCAAGGCTTTTGTTTCTTTACTCTCTTGCACTTACTCCCTTCATTTCGTTAGTAGTTCCCATAATAATTTAATTTATCCTGTTTTGTTTTGCTTTAGCGTCCTATTCCCTTTCCACTGAGCGCTGTGAGGTTTGGTATGATCAGGCTGGCACCTGACTTCCAGTGAAATCAGTGAAGACAGTATTGTTATCTGGGAAAGACCATGAGGAAAATCCAGGCTTTTACTGGCACTTCTTAAGAATATCCCCTGACCTTTTCACTGTCTGCAGCTCAGTTTCGTCACCTAATGGGTTCCTTTATATGAAGCCTTCTTTTTCTAGATAGAGAACATTTTCCCTCTTAATTTTCAATATTACATGTAACTTCTAATCTGCAAAATATTCTTCCCTGGCGAGTGGCCTTTTCAAGTCCTGTTCTATTTATTTTTTCTTGGACAGAAACCATTTCACTTCATTGTGTACCTTTGTCACCATTCTCTGTACTGTTCCAAGGCCAATTGCACTCTCTTTCAGAAGAATGCGATGGAAATTGAGCATTAGTTCAGAAGGGTGTTTGTCATAACATCAGTATGTTGTGTATTTTGTTCAGTCTTCTTTCCCTAGTAATTCTTACCATTCAATCTGCATTCTTGATGACTGCTGAACAACGAAAAATTCTGGGGGATTGTAGTTCATCGTGTTACAAATGTAGGGTTTTTTTCCCCTACGTGTGTTATTTTGCATTTATGTATGTTGAATTTAATTTCTTGGCTTTTTTTTATCAGACAGTTGCTTAAGGCTCTTGTGCAACTCATGCCTCAAATTTAGTACTCTGTATACTTGAATACAGTTATTAAATGTCATCACTGGACAATTCACCCCTTTTTGTGAGTCATTTGTGAAAATATTGAAAAGAACAGCACCAACAGAGTCATCAATGGCAACAGCTAAAAATGATCATTTATTCTTGTATTACGTCTCTTGTTCCTTAACTGGTTGTTTATTTATGTAAGGGCCTTCCATCTTTTTATATGACATCTTACTTTCTCCAGGATTTGTTAGTTAAAGACATTGTTGAATAATTCTCAAAAATCCAAAGAGTATGTATTGGCTGGATCTCTCTCTTATTTATTTGTTTATTGAGCCTTTCAGAGAAGTCTATTAAATTTTTGAGGCATGTATTTCCTTTAAAGAAGCTGTCTTGTCTTTTCCTCATCACATATAACATCAATAGGGTGTTCAAAATTGCCACTTTTAGTGAAACTGGACCTGTGTCTTTTTTTTTTTTTCAGTCTGTTGAGAATACATTTGTAGCTGTCATTTATGTCATGAAAACGTTGTTTTCTAGAGGGATACCTAACATGCTGTTTCATTATAGTAACTGCTCTCCAAAGGTGTTCATTTTATACCAAGTGGTAAATTGGATTTCTGATAACAATTAAAAATTCATCTTCTTTGCACACATCAGGAAATCACTGCAATGGGCTGCATCATTTTATACTAACAGTGTTATTGACCTATACACAAGAGAGAACATACTTCATTTATTATTTCAAATATAACTGCTTGTAGACTGATTTATACAAAAATTCTTTGATTTTTTTAACTTATTGTGGAATTGCACAGTTTAATGATTACATTACTTTTATCCGAAGTATGATTTATACAAAGCTACAATTGTTTGCTGCGTGGCTTTTTGTTTTGTTTTGTTTTCACGGGTTAAACCTGGCAACTCTTCCTTTATTCTGCCTTTAAGACATTCTTCAGATTTATGTTTTATTTCTCATTACAGAATCTTAATATGAACACACTTCATAGCTCAAAGTGTGGAAAAAGCCATTAAACTAGATTTCTAATCAGTGGAAAAGTGTAATTAAACTAATGGAAGACGGACTTAATTATTTAAAAATACATGTGCTTGCAATCTTTTATTTCATATAATACTTTTGTAGCACTTTAAGTTAATATTTCATTCATAGCCTTAGAAATAGCATCAACATTAAGCGTTATTATAATTTACACATAGAATATTCATATGGAAACTACAACTACGTGAAAGCACTGATACTGTGCTGTGAGCCACTGTTATTTTCCTGACATTATGTGAGGAGCCCCTCTGTGTCTCCCGCGAAAACTAATGCTTTTTAAACTCCCCAAAGTGAGACAGAATTGTTCAGGACTCTTACAACGGGATACTAGAACTTTAATTCACTAGTGGTGAACCTAAATCCAGTTTAAAACCAAAATGGCTTGGTTTTCACTTAAAAAAATCTGCAATTCACCCATGCTATTGGAGGCTTTGTCAGAAAGATAGAAATCCCTGTGTTCCGTTATTTAGGGGTTGTGTATTAAAAGTAAATAAGTAAAATAAAATCATATATTTGGGTCATTTGTTTTCATTCTTTATGAGCAAAGAGAACAGATTGTATTATCATATTCCCACAAAACTGTAATTGAAGACTATTAATGAGTCACTATTCAGAACTTTATACTGCAAATGCCTGGGATTTATTTTTGCATTTATAGTGTCTTCATCAATCCAGCAGCTAAGACCTATTTATGTTTACATTATTTACTTTATTTCCCTTGACTCCTAACTAATATCAGAAGTGATCTATCAAAAAAAATCCTCGTTTCAGCAAATGCTTGGCTTTTGGGAAAATACAGAAGAATCCTTTTTTAACTAAGAGTTTCATGGACTAGTCCTAGGTTATGCTATGGGGAAGTCAAGTGAGTTGCTGTGGCTCTCTGGTGCTAGGAAGTTGCCCTGTTGTTAATCCTCAGTCAGTGAAATGTTGGCCCCTGGGATTTTTGCCACCCATACTGAAGTTGGGCCTATGAAAGAAATTGTCTGAGAGACATGACAGAGCTAGTCCATTAAGGATTAATGAATTGAAGATCAAGAGTAGTACTTGATCCTTAAAGATTAAAGATCCGTAAAGATAATTAAAACATTTAAGCACTTAAAAATTTTAAGTCTAGTGTTTAATAGAGTTAGGAGTTTAGAGTTAGAGCACACTGCTGAACATTAGTGATATGTACTCCCAGTCCTTTCCCAATAACAAGCCTCTTAACAACAGTCCTTCTAACAGATTCACATTAGACATACTGTTCCAATATGTTATGATTTAATTTAAAAAGGTTTCAGTTTTTTCTAGAATTCTTTGCCATCTTTATATCTGAAAAATGGTATTGGATTATGACTAAACTATTTGTTTCATTCTTGTGCTTCTGGCTAAGAGACAGACCCACCCGTGAATTCTTTTTTTAAGAAGTTGAGTTATTTGAACAAAAAACCCTTCTATTATAAAAAGACACTTTTCAGAAAGTGGTTTTTTTGGGGGGGTATAACAGCATATCCTGGCAAAAAAAATCAAAGTTGTTGGTTGATGGGTTGTTGGGTTTTTTTTGAAACACTGTTTTTGAGATGTGGGAATAAAGTGCAACAAACAGAATTACAAATAAATTATGCTCCTGCTTAGAAAAACTTGTTTCTGTACAATACTGACAAAAAATGGAAAATAAGTACGTAAAAATAAAGAAGTTATTTATTGAAATTAAATTGGATAACTAAGATATCAAACAATAACTGTGAATACTACTAATTAATATGCATTGCATGTGATCTCAAGTATGCTTTATAAATGTCATGGCTAGAGCAAGAGCAGATTAAAATCATTAACTACATCATGTAGCTTATAAAAACAGGATCACAGTTATGGGAGAGGGTAACTCTTTCTTTAATTTCATACTTTAATTGACTGCTTCTGTAGTTAATTAAATATTTCGTGTAGGTTTTGGTTACAGTCTTAATGGAAGTTATTTTAAGCAGCTATTAAATTAAGAATCTTTCATATGAACATTTTTAGTCATACAAGAAGCTAATTCCTGTATTTAAGTTGAACTTACGTTTAATATTTAAGAAGTAAATTAGTATTAAATGTCCCACAATAATGTGTTGAAATTTCTATTCTCTTGGGAATCCATATGACATTATCAATTGAAATAATTGTCTGTCACCTCCCACTTATTACACTGTTTCATTGTAGAACATATAAGGATCTTTAAAAAAAACAACAACAACAACAAAATAATCTTCATGCTGACCTTGTTGCAAGCTGTTTCTTCAAAATTACATAAAAATGCCAAGGCTCTCTTGAAGCTAACCCAAATGCTTCTTTCTCAATCTTATCTTGAAGATAAAATTAATAAGATGTATAAAATACATTGAAAGAATCAAAAGTATCCATTTGAAACCTCTGCAGGAGTTTTTCGGTGGATGTGGCAGGCTGGTCTGCATGCAGTACTTTCAATTCTCTGAGATTCTCAATAGGTCATAAATCTGTTTCTGAACGGTCTGGCAAAAGTGCAATAGTTTTATCCCTAGTTATCACATTTGTTTTTGAAGATACCCATAGAAGCATAAGAATGTTGTTACCGATTTGCTTTTTTAATTACTTCCATTGATAAGCTTTCAGATTGTATTGAGGGTTCGTGTTTATTATCTGGAACCTGGAAAGCTTTCTACTCTGCAGACTGGAAGATATGTTTGTTAGGTTTCATATGTTACTTCTTCACATCCTAGGAAACATTGATGTTCTTTCATTTCCATAGGTATGAAAAGTTCTTGCTTCTCGCTTTTAAACTTGGTCATTCATGTGGTTTAACCCTGTCCGGCAACTAAGCACCACACAGCTGCTCACTCACTCCCTGACGCACAGTGGAATGTGCGAAGAATTGGAAGGGTAAAAGTGAGAAACAAACTTGTCAGTTGAAATAACAACAGTTTAATAATTAAAAAGAAATAATAATAATTTTTAAAAAATGCAAAGAAAAGAGAAAAAAACCAAACCAGAACATGTAGGAAAATAAAACCCAAGAAAGACAAGTGATGAAAATGAAAATAATTGCTCACCACCAACTGACTGATGCCCATCCAGTCCCCAAGCAGTTCACACCCCGCCAACCTCTGCCTCAGTTTTATTATGAACATGACATGATATGGTATGGGGTATCCCTTTAGTCAGTTGGGGTCGGGTGTCCCAACTGTGTCCCTTGTGAGCTTTTTGTGCCAGGTTGGATGGGGCTTTGAGCAACCTGGTTTAGTGGAAGGCATCTCTGCCCATGGTGGGCAGGAGCTTGGAACTAGGTCATCTTTAAGGTCCCTGTCCTGATTTGAGGTAAAACAGAATTGATTTTCTGTTCAGTACTTTTGCTTTTTAGCTAAGCTTCTTCTAACTAACTGAACTCTCTGAAATTACCAGCTAATTTTTTAAACTGTACTAAGCTCCCAGAGTTATAAGATCTGATTACGTATAATTTATGCCAAGCAATGGTACGCAGAGAGAGTCTTGCTTATACTTACTCCTATAACAACCAAAGTCAGCTAACTTTGTTATGTGCTCTGTTGGAGGGTTGGAAGCAGAAAAATATAGAGGTGTTACACCTGCAGGGAAGAGCAGACAGGACAGGTGACCCAAAACTGACCAACAAGGTATTCCATCCCATCTGCATCATGCTCAATACAAAAGCTGATGGATCAAAGTGTCAGCCCTTTTTCTTCAGTGGCCAGCATCTGAGGAGGACTCTGTCTGTTCATCTGCCTTTGATCCTGACCCATGCATTTCTGAATCCAGATCCGGAATCCAGTTCCCATACATTGTTGAATCCAGTCTGGGATTTCCCATGCCTGCCAGTGATGAGGTCATCATCCTGGGAGTTTGATAGGGTTTTAAATATATTTTATATATTTCATTTTTTTATTATTTTATTAATTTATTAATTTACTAATATTTTTATTAAGTGGTTTAGTTTTTTCCCTAAACTCCTAAGTCTCTTTCTCTCCCTCTTCTCTTTGGAGAGAAAGGTGGCAGGAGAGCATCTGTTGTTTGTTTCAGTGGCCAGTCCAGCCGAAACTATTACAGTCCCTTCCAACTCTAGCCATTCTATTCTTCTATGATTCTTAGCCCTCAGCATTTGCAAGGCTTAGCTTATTGTGCAATAAAAGAGGTTTAGATAAAACTGTAGTAACTTGTATTCCCTTATTCATTTGTATTCCCCATTCAGTTAAGGTCATGTCCATAAACAGTTACCAAAGGTCAGTGGATGCACAGTAACTTCCTAGATAGTGGCACCATGCTCACGTGTGTAAGCAACTCTAGAGTTATGTTACCTGTCTTCATTTCCTTCAGTTAGCCGTGCCCCTGTTCTCTGCTATATGTGTCAAATCTTCATAACAAAGCTGTAACTATAACTGTATGTGAAAAAATATGACTATACCTTTTGTATGTCTGGAGAGAATTCAGGAATGCTGAATGTTAGAATGAACTTTAATGACTGATGAATAATTCCTTTTCATAGTGCAAAAAAATGAGGCCCAGCATTTACACCTTGTTTTAATTATACCTGAGTTGTGCAGTCAGAAGGAATCCCCCCTTATTCAAGCTGCAACAATACTATGTTGATCTATCACATTTTGCGCAAGTAAAATTGAATAATCAACTCAGATAATCCAATATTTGCCTCAGGTGATACCAAAGCGATGGGAACGGTGTGTTCCATTCATCACAGGTAAGAGAAGAAAAACATTCCCCTTCTGTAAAGATATGACTCATCACAGATGGAATTCATACCTTTGCAGAATAGTGTGGTCTGTCAGCTACTGATTAAATCTCAACTTAAAGGGTTGAAGGGACGCATGTGCTTATGTGATGTGACACCTCCAGCCTACTTGCTGGCAGGGCAGTGTGAGGAGCAGAAAAGGCCTTGATGCTGTATAAGCACTGCGCAGCAGTAACTAATATGTCAGTGTGTTATCAACACTATTTTAAGCACAAATCCAAAACATATCCTCATACAGGCTACTATGAAGAAATTTAACTCTATCCCAGCTAAAACCAGTACGGTCATAAATATAAATGTCTTCCTATAAGTTGTTGACATTGTAAAAGTCATATAATGCCTCTCATGAAATCCTTCACAATTTTCATTTAAAAAAAAAATCAGCTTTTTTTTTTTTCTTTTTTCTAGAAACACAAATCTTTTCATTTGGAGAAGAAATGTTAACTCTCATTTTTCATTTTAAGTAGGAAAATTAGATTGACAGGCTAAGATCTGTTGTAGGATATTTGAGATTGTTAATATTGTACATCCCATTGCAACTGCAACAGTGGTTATTTGACTGAATTACTATGTTGTCACTATGGTTCATAGAAATGTGAAAGTTTCCACCATTAATTTGATGTGCCTGTTTCATTTCCACAGAGCTAATGCTATGACTCCTGAGAATTCGTTCTTTTAAAATTATTCTTTTTTTCCTTTTCAGAAATCCAAATAGGTGCTTACCAGTTTTTTATGAGAAACAGAAGCTTAAAAGGGACAGAATTATGAAATATCTGTATGTTTTAAAAGGCTAAAATATTTGATTACTTGCCTTGGGAATGGCTACAATAAGTTCCATATTGTTGCAGATGAAACAATATAGTTGATCCTTTTTCAAAGATACCATTATGAGAATGAAGATCATATAAAGAATTGAAACCTATGTGAACCTTCTTTACATGTGACTGTATTTAATTTTTAAAGTGGTTGCAGGAGTGTTGGTTAAATTCAATAGCATGAAGAATACTTTTGTCAAGTGTACACTTTCCTCCCTAGTACTGTGCAAGCTTCAAATAGAGAAGCAAGCTGAGAACGTAAAGATTTTTCCAAGTTTTGTGAGTTCCCAAGAAGCTTGTATTTTCATTAGAACATTTTTCTGAGCAAATGTAACTGTTCAAACTGGATGATATTTTTTGTTGGCTAAACAAGCAACTTTAATATTCTAACCCTCCTGTGACGTTGAAAAACTTTATCTGAGAGTATACGGCCTTGGTTTCCTTGCTTAAATGAAACCTTGAAACCTTTACTTTTCACCTGATTTCTTTATTTCTTTTCCTATTTTTTTTTTAACTTGTACATATTAGAGTGTCAAAAATCATCAGAAATGAATTGGCTTTTCCAGACAAATGCCTCTAAGTTTCCAGAGTAGTTGTATAATATCACTAAGAGCAATTTTTGTAAATGGTCTGTCATCCAAAGTTTGAGACATCCATTGCATCTTTAAAGTATGACAGCTATTACTGTAGACAGCTTTGGAAATTTATGGGCTTCTTTTGAAAGAAAAATACAGTAGCTGCAGACCTTAGATGGATAGTATTACAGGCTTGTATATATTCTACCCTTTGCTTCTCATGCAGTCATCTAGCTTGGGAAGAAAATAGTCTTGTCAGTGCTTGAAATTAGATATACTAGTCTAAGAAAAGTGTTTCCTCTATTGCTGATGGCATTCCTGTATGCTTGCCCTCTGAAGTCATTAGTGATCTATGTAGGGCTTTGTGGCTTCAAAAGTTGTCTTCATTTACTGCAAATAAATCCTGTTAAGCCAATCAAATTTTCCTGGGAGCACTTCTTCATCGATGATACAATTTTAAAATGGCTGACTACTCTTAAAAAAATAATGTTTCCACCAGAGGAAGTGACATTATGGGCAGATTAACTGTATTCTGAAATCTGAAAGTACTGTGGTGCTGTACTGGTCTACATCACTGACACAAACATTTTTGAGATTTAGATTAACAAAAGCCTAGTAAATGACCCCACATCATATATTTCATAAAAAGCAGTGAGGTAAGAGCACAAAGGAGACCAAAATCACATAGGACCCTAGAATCACCTGTGCATGTCCAAAGAGGAATTAATTGTTCTAGTATTAGTTGCGCTTTGTAAATTGTTCTGGTAGTCCCCCATAACTAGAGGAGCTTACACAACATTTCCAATTCACAAAACATAAGGTGAGAAAGTACCTGAGAAATATGTAAAGCTCTTCCCTTTCACTTTGCCTCATTGGAGAGAGTGAAAGGAAGCACAGGGATGTTCTCCTTTTGATTCTCCAAGAGAAGCAGGGAGAGAGAAGCTGCTTTCCCCCTCTAGTCTCCACTGCTGTCCTTTAAAAGCCATGACTAAAGTGTAACTTTGCCTCTGGTTTCTCTCGCCCATATGGAGGAAGGGGGTAAGGAAGAGGCTGTGATGCTGCCTTTCCTTGACTCAAGAGACAAGGATTAGGAAAAAGCTTAATGCTTCTCTTTTTTCACTTGATGATGGAGGGATTTGAATGTAAACTAGAGGTGAGCAATTCGCAGCCTAGAGAGGGCCGAAAGCAAAAAAATTAATAAAATCAGACAACATTTGCTCATGTAAGGAAGGAAGGAAAATTTCTATGAAAGATCTTGAAGTCTGGCAGTATTCTCTGAAGATATCTTCAGAGTATCATGCAAAGAGATTAAGCTTATTCTGAACAATAACTGTCTGTAGTTCTCCCATGACTGATTTATATTTCCTCTATGTATTTGCAATGTTACGGGAAGAGTGTCCATGCTTTTTTACGACCTTTATATAAGAAGTCTGAGAATGTTTGATTTATTTATTTATTGTAAGGCTGACATTTAATGAGGTGGGTTGTTTACATGTTCTGATTTGCATTGTGCTTTAATTATTGCTATCCTGGCCAGTGCATACTGCAGTATATGAGATAAAGTGGTAGTGAATATTAGGGTGTTTTAACAAACTGTTCTTATTTTGAGCCTATATGCCTACAAACTACAACAAAATTAGTGCTTTCTTTATTATTTTATGTGAAAGATGTGGGGTTCCAATTCAGTAACTGTCAGTGCCTGAAGAAATAGCAACCTAAATATTCCAAATAGCATCCATAGGAGGAATTTTTTTACAAATAGGTTTAATTTTCCTATCAAGGTAAAATGTGGTATAAACAGGAATTGAACTATGATCCACGAATTCCAGTGTAATTCTTCAGCTGCAAGATCATCCATCATTATCATTTAATTGCCAGTTTGGTAAAACTAATCTTTGCCCTGCTTTGCTGTGATTTGTGTCCTAAAAGCAGCATAGGTGATGTGAAATGGAGAGCTCCTTTCCTGTGCTCTGGTTCCTGCAACTACTCTCAACATCTTAATTGTGGTCTTACATATAGTTATACAGTCTCAGTGCTGTGTAATTATTCATTTGAATATTTGATATTTGTATTAGTAGTTCTAGAGCAAGAAGATTATATGAAGATCTGAAAAGGTGTTTAGGTCATAAGCAATAGAGAGAGGATAGCAAATAATTGATATATAAATCAGATTCTTAATAATCATCATGCTTATTCTTTTAACCAACTGATCTCGTAACACAAATAATAGACTACTATAATGATTAGTATTTTAGCAACTGATACAATGGGATTTCTTGAAATAACCATGCTGTAATATATACATATAGAGAGAGCTTCTGTGTACTGCACTTTCTGAACAGTCAAAAAGCAAAACAGTGGTAGACGTTGTTTTCTGGTGGTAAGAAGCTTGTGGGAGTAAGGGAAAGAGAAAATAACCTTGATTAAAATGTTGCTTAAGACTAAAGTCTTACGAAAAATGGCCTTTCATTTTCATGCTTTCATTCTTAGAATAGAGAAAATTGTTAAACCTCTCTAGAGTGATCCAGACAGAACATACTCTGCAAAACATATTTACTTCTAAGTATCAGCTTGTATTTTAATTGTCATTATACTTTTCTTCCATTTTAAAGCCCTTTGGCACAAGCACTTCATTTGTCTGTTTTGCGATATACTTTACATGGTTACAGGGCACTAATTCTGAGTTTTCTAAACAGACATAATAGGTGCGCTTAAAGTGAAAACTATATGTCAAAGTATTTTTACTACTGAGTGAAATGATGAGTTCACATAATAGCTTTTGTTGGTCTGAAGTATCTGTGACTTCCATTGTCCTCTGATAATTATGACCTATTGTCCTGGTTTCAGCTGGGATAGAGTTAATTTCTTTCTAGTGATTGCTGTATTTCAGATTCGGCATGAAAGGAATATCGATAATACATATTGTTTTAGTTGTTGCCAGGTGACGTTTATATTATTCAAGGACTTTTTTCAGCTTCTCATAGAAGCTGAGAAGGAGCATAAACAGGACAAGCTGGCCAAAGGAATACTCTGCACTGTAGATGTCATGCTAATTATATAAATGGGGATTGGCTGGGGGCGGGAATCTGTGATCACTGCTCAGGATGAGCAGGGCAACCAGTTCACCGGGTGCTGAGAGTGACTTGTGTTGTATCACTTTATCTTTTATATTCTTTTACCATTATTATTGTTGTTGTTGTTGTTATTATTATTATCATCATCATTATAATCATCATTAGTATCATTATAATTATTTTTGTTATTTTCCTTTTCTATTATTGTTTTGTTAAACATTCTTTATCTCAGCCCACAAGTTTGGGTTTGTTTTTCCCCCCCTCCTTTTCTCCCTCTTATCTCTACCCTCCTGGGGCAGGAAGGGGAGAAGTGAGTGAACGGGTGCATGGTCCTAGCTCCTGTCTGGGATTAAACCACACCACCTATGAACAGCTGTATGGTCTCAGTTTAGAAGACGATACATATATATTTTGGAGACAGAAATTTTTTTGCAATAGTGACATTGTGATCATTAGGGAAAATTTTATATAGTACCTGGGGGAAAAAAAAACATTGTGTATGTTTCTTACACTTGAGTTAATAGACTTGCACGGTGAGCTTTACTGTTGAGATCTTCTTAAAATTTGGAAAAATAGTGCTATCACCTAGTTCAGTAAAAGTTTATAACCAGAGCAATGGTTTTCAGTCATACTCTTTCCTAGCAGACCAACAGATGATATTTGTAATGTTTTTAAACACTTAGGCAGAAGAGATTTATGGAAAACATGAGGGTAATCAATCATATTTTATATTGACCAAGGTGAGTTGAAAGAGATGCTTAATGGCCAGAGATTTTGAGGTAGGATTTTTACAGAAACACCCAAATTCCTCTGAAGATCAATGACATTCTAATGCTTAATTACTTGAGGCTTCTTTAAAAGTTTGAGCCATTTTACATATCAGCAATTTACCCACCCTTCTGGTTTTATAACAGGTGTTTATTGTTTGTTTGTTTTTCAGAAAATAGCCTAATCTCATTCCAGTCTTTTACATAATTTCTGAAATGCAGGTTTTATTATATCCTACTCCTACCTAAATTTCTTTAAGTAGGCAATACCGATCAAAATTTTTCTGATGGAACATATTTTCTCACAAAGTTACTGATTAATGAAATTACTGTAATATTTTATTTTTGATGCATCACTACAGAGCAAAACCTGAAACTTTTTTGAGGTTTGATGTTGTTAAATGAAAATGCTATGCATGAAGAATCCAATTCTGAATTTTGATTTTTTTTTAGTTCAGTAATGGAGTTTAAGATATTGAAATAAAAATAAAAAATAATCCTTTATTTTATATCATTAAAACACAGCATTATTTTTTCCTGAATATTTATTTGAGTTTTCATTTCTATCTTTTTGTATCATAAACTTTGGACAGGTTTGTGGGTGTGCTTGTTCTTTAATAATCCAATATACATAAACTGAGAAACACATTTCCTTAAGATTTTGGGAACAATAACCTTTTTGTTCCTGTCTTATAGCTGCAATGGCTTTATTAGAAAAGATTAAAACAATACAAACCCAACCAAACAAAAAACCACCTAGAATGGATTCTTGCTTCAGAACACTCAAGAGGTGTTACTGTTTTTCATGAAAGCTTCTGGAATACTTAATTCCTTCCACCAAGTTTTCTTTGGGAATTAGAGACAGTAAAAATCTAAATATACACAGTAGTGTAATAAACTGCCAAGAATCTCCAACATTTACTGGCTATGGACACACAAAAGAACCCTCTATAATTAACAGGTAAATTTATAACACTAAGAAAAGCAGATTTCTTATCTATTTAAAAAAAAATCAGTCTGTAAATATTCTAGAAAGAAAGGTTTTACTCAATTTTTATAGAACAAATAAATACCTAAATAAATAAGTTATCTTTCAAGACCTGTTGTGTGTTCTGAAATCTAAGCCTGAACTTGTTGGGACTTGAAAGGTCAAAGTACCTTACAGTACTATCAGACCAGATCCCAGATCCACAGATCTCTGCTGTTTCTCTAAGTTCTTTATTTGCTGTGTGCAATGAAAGCAGCTTGGCTGATTTATTAGGAGCAATCTGTGAAATCAAAACAAATCACAGAGACTTAGAATACTGAGAGTTTCAGGCCTGGTCTGGGGGTTTACTTACGGGTTTACCCAAACACAAGAGATCTGCTAATGAGATGGGCTATTCTTGGGCCATAGATGTTTGCTGTCTAGACTATTCAAATATGAAGAGATTTCTGGTGCTTTATTTTGATAAGTAGTCTAGTTAATTCAATAAACTTCTATGAAAATTTTTGAATCATATGTAATACTTTGTCATTTTTTATTATAATACAATCTTGCCTTTGAATTAATGAGACAAGGAAATAAAATTGCTGTATTAAGCAAGAAACTTTACAGGTAAAACTGCTTTAGGATGCTGTTACTGTCTTTTGTAAGAGTTATAGGTGTATGTTCATGTGAACTGTAGGTAATAAAGTCGGTCCACAGTGAAATGTTCATGTTGAAGCCATATATTGTTAGAATCGAGCCACATACACCAAAGAATTAATGAAACCCTCTGTGTATTTTTTATACCATGTGGAACTATCTGATAAGGTAATGTCTGATGATAAATTGAGTTTATGGTGAACGGCTAGATTCAATCTTTGGCTGTAAATCTCCAAAGCTAGCTTCTTTCAACAGAGAAACTAAAGTCACTGCAGTGTACACTAACTGTCAGTTGAATCAAATTCATCCTGACAGGGGTATATCTCTTGTGAAATCTTCCTTAAATGGGGTCACAAACAGTTCATAATGAAAAAGCTGAATGGAAAAATTTCTCCTACAATAATAGAGAATGTCCTTCAAATATATGTCATAAATTCTTGTTACACCTCAAAATTTCATAAATTTTCCCCTGTGTGATTTTATTTATAGTGTAATATTACCAAATTAAATTAAATTTTATCATAACCATTTTCAAAAGGAGAAATGGTTTGGCCTTCTTTGGGAATTCTTTTTACTCTTGGTCCTCCTGAGCATGTAACCCCATTTGCTGTTTCATGAATATTTGTTTGATAAGGATATAAATGAAAAGAACAACTGATAGTTAAAACTGTCATGATTGATTCATTATGGCCTTAAGCTCTTTCTAAGAAGATTCCTGTATATTTTAATGTAGGATTTGTAAAGCAGACATCTGTCAAATATTCTTATTTCCTTGTCACATTCAAATTCTGATTTAGGGTTTGAATCCTGTAGGTTTTTCATCACTGAAAGCTACTGCTGAATCAATGGGAACACTTGCTAATAAACACTTGCAAAACAGCTGGTTTTGGCTGTAAATAGGTAAAACTCCTGCAGTAATTTTGGAGGCTGCGTAACTTTTGTCTTGAAACAGATGGAGACAGAGTATCGTTCCTTTAAACCTGCTTCAGTGACAATAATGTTAATCAGAGAGGAAAGCATATAGGAGGAGATAGGTCACTCAAAAAATGTTTTGTAAAGCGTGACTGAAGTACACATTGGCCTATTTTTGCGGTGAAGCATACAATTTATTTTTCAGTTGTGTATTCCTTGCAAATTTGGGTTAAAGTAACAAAATAAATCTAATTAACAAAACTAAGCTTAATAATGACTTTTCTAAGCATTTTTAATTATAATTGAAAATTCAGTGCTTTAGTAAAGAATGTTTATATTGAGAAAGTATGGAAGAAAAAAATCAGAAACATTACTTTTCATGTTGAGATATCAATGAGTGAATGGACTGAAATACTTGTGCTCTTTTTTGGCAATCAGGTAAAAAATAGCAATAACTGGATGTTCAAGTTAAGAAATTAACAGAAGTATAGAAATTTTAAAAGACTGAGCTGTCTCAGAAATAAAAGCTGTAAGTGTTGAAATGAATGACTAGTAAACAACAAGGTAGACTGGAACTTCATGTTCAGGCTTTTTCATGCTAGTGGACTTGAAAGAGGGCATGCAAAATGGTTAAATGAAATACTTTTTTTAAAAGAGGGTGTAAATAATCTGTGGGCTGATTACTGAAAGCCTGACAAGTTAGCACAGACTGAGCAGTGATTAGGTATTTTAATGAACTATGACAACAGCCACAATTGCTGTAGACTGCTGTAGACTGCTTTTTAGAGGAAGGGAAGGAGTTAAGGAAAAATGATCTGACGCCTTAAGACAACTAGAGTTATCATCAGCTACTATATACTTCTCCCAAAGTGTTTCTTCTTGGACAGTGTCAGAAACACAGCTGTGAAATAAATGAATTATTAATGTCCAATAGTGCAGAAGATCTGGTGATCCACCTTAATAAAAAATGAGAAGGGAAAATTTTGACAGCATCAGTGTGGAACTTCATCCGTATTGACTGATGCGGGGAAGGTGCAGAGGGGTGCATAAACAGGCAAATCAGAAAGGGAATTCCCTGCTTCTGTAGGGAGGGCAGATACCTACTAGGTCTAGGAGCCTCTCCAGGCCACACAGTTACACTGGGAGACCTTTGATTTATACAAGAAGTTAAACCTGTAATTTCGTAGCAATTGGCTCCACTTACTGATGGAAGGGAATTTTGTGAATTGATTTGTTCCTGTGGTTCTGCACTGTATTTTCTTGCTAGCGTGGCCATGAATGTTTTATTGAGAATGCTGATAATAATTAATTGCTTTGGGAAAGCCAACAACAGATTTGTTTTTATATGCTATAATCAACAACAATTATGTTAAAAGTGTAAGCCTGGAAGGTGCTGAGTATCTCCTGCTCCTGTTGTGTCTTCCTGCTGTGTCTTCCTCACCTTTCAATTTTGAACTTTTATTCATACAAACATAATCCACATATTTCAAAATTTGATTAATACAAACAAACAGAACATCCCAGAATTACAGGCCTTATTGAACACGTGAAGTATGTACTGGATTGATTTATTGTATTTTACCCCATTTCATATATAAACACAGAGAAGGCTGAACAAAAAAACCCCAAACACCAGAAAAAAGATGAAAACCCCCAAAACACAGAAACAAAGCAATTTCTCTTGAGAGTTAGCTTGTAACAGTTTCTGCTTTTATTAAGGCAGTCCAAACTGAAGAATAAATTAATTTGTTAGTCTTCCAGCCTGTTGCAAACTACATTGCTCTGAAGGTTGTGATTCCACTGGTTTAACAAAGAAGTATATAAGCTGTAAATTTTCCCATAATGGGAGCTGTATCTTGCTGCCTACAGTCATTTAATAGGAGAACATAGGAATTCTGTATATGCAGTAGGGAAATATCAACAGAAAAAGTTAAAATTCCACCATCAGTGATCTATTAATATTTAATGTGAACAATTGGATGAGAAGATGTGTTTAGATGCTAGTTGTTGCTTTTGCAAGAGAGAAATACACATCTTACAAGGAAATATATTAAACATACACTTCGACATATAGAAAACTATACAGCATAATTGTTCAGAGGAAAATGCATCTCCTGTTGTACATCCAGAAAGTAAAAGTTATAAATTGATTTTGATGAATTCCATTTCAGTGACAAATAATGATCTAAATTCAGTTTTCACAAAATGTGCAAATAACTGAAGTCCACTGATATTTCTAAACTTACTTTTGTGTGTGCTTTATTTAGTAATTATGTTGGTTTTTACCACATAGAAAACTAGTAGAACTAGGAAAATTTTAAATTAGGAATGCAGCATCATTAGAGATAATGTAACAAGTGAAGTTGTTAGCTATACAGGTTTGTAGACATAGAAACCACTTCATTTGGTCCTAATTACTTTCAAGAAAAAATGCCATACTACATGTTTGGATAGCATCTCCTTTCAGCTACATCTTGAGTAAGAATGAGAATATATTAACAGAATATTCCAGTTATAAAATGTTTTCAATTCAGTAATCTCCTTCTTAATGATGACATTCAGCTACATTAAATAGTTATTTTTACGGGATACATGAGGAAATTTATACCATGTGCAAGCTCTAACACTAAAGGTTTTTTTAAGTTATGTAGTATATTCATACATGAATAGTAGTCTTGCATAAAATGTTACAGTAATGCTTATAGTTTCGCTGTTCCATCTATTTTAGGTAACTTTGAAATATCATGAAGCTTTTAAAAATGTTTTGCTGCAGTATATAAAAGTCACGTAAAAGAGAAATGGCAAACATGTCATCAAGATTTGACCCTGTTTTATTATTAGTTACGGTAATGTATATTTTAAATTACTTGAAGTTTTGCTGGATTAGCCTGTTGTGAATAATTTCTGAAAACTGCTGTTTATCAGTGCTTAAAATACACTCTTAATAGCTGTACAGCACATCTGTGTGTCTTTTAGCACTGTCTGTGTCTCCTGGAACTGATAATTACTGGTCTGTAAGTTCTATTATAATTACATAAATCTCATGCTGAAAAATTCTCTGGTCCATATGGAATTGCTGCTGAGGTAGTAACTGGGCCTGTGTGATTTTGATGTCAGATTACTTGATGTGATTTCAAAATCAATTTCAGTGGCATTTCACTAAACTATGTTCCTAATAGTTAAAGGACTGAAATATCATAAAGCAGCCTATGGATTTAGGCGTGCTTTTTCCTGAAGCTTTTTTTCTATTTCAGTTCGTTATTTTTTTTAACAATGCATATGTCCCTTGCAACACTTTTCATGGGGTTATTTATGTGAATAAATAAATAATAAATTAATGAATAATTTAAAAAAAAATGAGAAAGATAAATCCACAAAATTTATTTATTTTAAGAATTTTGGATAACAAAAGTTATCAAAGTTTTGTTTTCATCTTCTAAAGGAGAATAGAAGTTTCAAAATGTAAAAGCCTCTGGGACAGGAAAATCCCTTTCTGTCTACCTTTAATCACAATTCAGTTTTTGTAGTCTCATGTATGCTTTGTCATGCCCACCCATTATGGTTTTGTTATAAAAAAGAACTAAAATATGAGGTCTTTTTCAGGTCATTTTGCAGTTTTAGTAAATTTTCTCTTAAAAATATTATTAATCAGGTTACTTGTATTGTACAGCCAAGTAAGTTTTGCGTATAGGAATGCTTTCTTATGCTTCTGCGTAAGAGACCATGCTGTGGTCCTTATTTTGTATGGATACATATTAAATAATGTGAACTAAATATAAAAAGACTAATCTATCCTTCAAAAACAAACAAACAAAAATGCTCATGAAAAATCTTCATTAAAAAGGCATCTTATTATGAGAATTAAGAGAATTTGGATTCTTTGGCTCTCATTAAAAAGTATGAAAAACTAAATGTGAAAATTAAAAAAAAAAAGAATAGCATATGAATGTAAAAGTGATGGGTTGGATTTATTGTTATATATTTCTTAAAGTCTTAGAATACTACAGTTTTCTTATAACTTCAGTTGCCTGAAACTTAGTATTTCAGTGTAAGGCACAATAATTAAATTTATTTAAGGTGCTTTAGGGAATACCTGAGAATACAGTAAATAGGTAAGATATAGCACTGAATTCATTCTCCTTATCAGACACAGCAATCACCCATAGTTTGGAATTTTTTACACTTGGCGAACACGGAGTCCTATGAGTCCTATTTGCTCCAGTTGTCCAGTTTGTCAGGGGTCTGTGATGAACTTTGGGAAGGGGTTTAGTGAAAGAAATGTGCTCGCATGGTGCCATTGTTGTAGTCATGCATATTTACCTCTCTATCCTTAGCAAATAAGAGTGTGCTTTCATGGTTAATAGGACATGAGAACAACAGTATGCAGTTGTTTGCATTATTCTGAGGACACGAATTTAACAAAACTAGGAAAGCCTTACTTGAATTTGTTACCATTGAAATTCCTCTGGATTTCTACATGTTTGGAAGCTGGAATAATACAGCAATTTAGCTCAGTAATTAGGTCTATCAGTACAATTTGGTTATCAGTAGTAATGACCCATGAATAAGTGAAATACACTGTATCACCTGTGACACTGAAATGTTCAACACATAAAAGAAACTTTTTTGTATTTAGTAGCAACACTTAATGTTAAGCCACAGAGTTCTCTCTTACAGTAGCCTCAAAAATGGATGAAATAGTATATACACTGGTATCTTGATATAACTACTGCAATGCATAAGCTGAATAACAGGCGTTAATTCTTACACCACAAAAACTATACAATATGGATGAAATTCCAAGGTTGGAGTTCCAAAGTGAGGCATATGGATCCCCTCAAAGGCAAAAGTCAAAATAAAGAACTTCCTTCTTCTTTTATGCTTTTTTTTTTTCATCATGTTACCACTGATATTGAGTGAGCTGACTAATAAATAATAAAGCAACAATAATAGTTTTTCTACAAGCAGAAAACAGCCGAAGTGCAAACACCATGTATCTGTCTGGATGCAAAATGAAGAATAAAATTCGCATCTTGTGGCTTCAGTTTTGGAGTCAGCTTTCAGAACTGGGACAATAAAAAAGAAGATAATCAATTTGGTTACAATACTGATATTCAGGCTTCTTCACTGACATCTTTTGGTCTAACTTAGTAAAGACAGAGTCTAAAATGACCAGTAAAAAACTCATAACTTTTACTCATTGGGGAAAGAAATCTGAGTTCAGGAATTCAGTGTTCAATACCTTTTTCCTTCTCCATCAGTTTCATAACTCCTCCCAAATACTTACGTACCTGAGGGGCACTTAAGTTGTGTACCTCCATTTTAGTATTAATTTTAATTAGGAATCTGAAATGTTTGTTGTTTTTTTTTTAGTTATAATGAGGTCTGCCACTGTCAATGCCACTTACAAATGCTTAATGTGCATTATGGTTTTTGTTTCATTTTTAGCCTCTCAAGAGTGCTGGAGGTTAGTTGTGACAACACTGAATGTTTCTGTGCTTAACTTCCTTTTTCAGATGTGTGTCTTGGGGCAGCTCCATAGTGCTAATAGAGCACAAATAGAGGAGTTCTGTCAGGGTCTGGTAGGGTCTTAATGTCTATGTGACTCAGTACAAAACCATACAACAATACATGCCTGGTTCCCAAACGCGGTAGAGCTGCATTTGAGAAGTAATAGCCATGACTAATTCAATCAAGCTTGGAGTTGCACTGAGGCAGCTCACTGCTTCTAGTTCAAAAGCTGGCTGGACACAGTGAGTGTGTGTGTATAGCTGCACCACAGTACATGACTTTGGTCATATCACAGAGCATTGGTTTACCTCATAGGAGTGGATTAAAATGAATTTATTCAAGATTGGAGGTAGTCTGAAACTATCTGTAATAAAGTAGTTTAGACAAGCGGGGGTGAGTTCTCGTGACTAAACAGTTCAGTACTTGAGAAATGTAGAGATTTCATGGATGTAAAAGTTGACCATTTTAGCATTATACTCTGTTAGTGTTAATAAGCCCAGTATCTCAGCAAGGTGTTTTAGTCTGATCATACTATCATCCTAATAGTCATACTCCCTCTGGGTGCGAAATAACTTCTGCCCTGCAGTCACTGAATTCAAGCAGAGTAAATTCATGTATAGCTGAAAAAGATTCTGTAGACATGTAACTTGCAGGGAAAATTCCAGTAGTTTATGGGATTGACACTATAATACTTCCAGCCCCTGCCTCAGTCAAAGGGCAACTGCTTTATGTGCAAATTTTGTCTCTTGCAAAAATGCTCACAAACAAATCTCGTTTTGCCTGTGCGAAGTCCACAGAGCCCCTAGTATAACTTTTTATTCCATAGAAAACTGCTCACAGAGACTCCTCTGGTAGTAAAGGAAAACACAACATATTTGTATTTTTCCTTAGACTTGTGGAATTTTGAACTATCAGGTGTATCTTTTACTATGTGAAAGTTTGAAGCTCAGAGTAGATCATTAGCCAATTGACGTACTTAATTAAGTACCATTTGCTCTTTTTTACACCTCCTCTGAAACAGTCACAAAAACAAAGTAACAATTGTTTAGAAACAATTTCTAAAGTCAAGTTAACCGTTTAGAATATTTTTGCATTGCCTTTTCTCAGTTGCTCAACTGTTGCTCTATTTCTAGTACACGCTTTTCAAATAAAGCTCTATTTCTCTTGCTTTTGCAGTAAGTGGCAGAATTTTGCTCAGGATATTGTACCACTTTTGAAACAGGCAGAGTGTTGTAGCCAAAGCTTGTGGCACTACTAATTTGTCTAGCTTTTTAATTATGTCTTTATAGTCTAGTTTATTTCTGGAACAAAAATTAATCTTTTATACATTCATCCTTGTTGTGTATTGGAACCCCAAATCAGATAAAAATCACAAGTTAATGGAAGTAAAAGAATGGACTTAAATAGTCACTACATGCTATTAATTGGTCAGTGCATTTTAAATATATTTAAAATTTAAGACACTATAGTTAGTTTGGGTTTTATTTTTCTTGTTAAGTGAATGTCTGACTATGAACACATTTTTGCACTTACAGAAATCTTTTCATTTATTTGAAAAAAAACCAAACCAGTACAAACCCCACAACCAGCTTCTTTGTCTTACTTTAATTCTTACAGAATTCCTGTGGAAATAACCTGAGAAAAAATATCTCCAATGTTGGTGTAATAAACCTTACTTATTCAAATAACAATAATTAAATATTTTAATTTTTGATAAGCATTTTCTAGTTTTCAATAAATGTTTACTTCACACTGTAGAAAACAAAAAACATTAAACACGATTCCAAATTACAACTGTAAGAACAGGTTTATCAAGTCTCATTTATCCTCACTGGCATATGAGTAAACCAATTAAAATTCCAGCAGCATCAGTTAGTAAGAGGCACTGTCTTTCAGTTGCTTCTTTTGAAGGCCAATGAAAAAATGCTGAAACAAAGAGAAAAGCCTTTCAAATTCAAAGAAACATATTTCATTACATCTATCAGGTCAGAATATGCCCCAAATGCCTGAGTTATAAGATGTATGGGCTGATTTGTTGGTACAAATGTTATAAAAATAATGTACCTGTTAGCATTTCACACTGAGCTGCAAACTTGAAGCTGAAATGCGTCCTTCAGGTAGCTTTGCAAGCAACACTAGGTTAAAAGGGTATATAGAAATGTTTTCCTTCATCTTCTCTCTTCTCTGTTGTTGAGGATCTGGTGCAATCTACTTTAAACCAACTGTAATTAGTCTAGTTTTCGGTTGCTCATTTTTTTTGTTTGTTTGCGGTTTCTTTTTAGCTAGAAGTAAAGGCAGATTGTCTGTTTCCCAGCCCCACCCCTGCATTGTATGACCTATACACAAATAGCAGCTTTATATTGCTGCTGTTTTTCTGATGTCCTGCCTAAGGATGAGTGGTTATTAAAAGGAAGAACAAAATACCTGGCAACAGAAAGTGTAAAGAATTGTCTCCTTTACCTCCTTCCTAAGAAGCCCAGCAAAACAAGATGCTGAAGCAAAGGGCAATACCGAGTGGTCAGAGTGTTTATACGGCAGAAGACACATGACTTCTCAGAGGCTATACCAGGTGATATAAATTAGAGCATCTTTCAAATTGCCGTAATGTGGCTGAGACAGCCACATCATAACTGGCTTAGCTGCATCCTGTTCAGCCCTGAAAACACAATGTGGATGTCACAGACAGTCATTTTCTAAGTGTGTGTTAACAGTGTGTGTAGCCTACATAGATTAGGAGAAACTACCTATATACTTTCTGTATTATTAGAAAACATAATAAATAGACATTAAACATGTCAGAAAGCAAATGTAAGAATGACATTTTTTATTTAAAAATGAGGAAAAGTTCTTCAGAGACAATTGTAGTGATATGAAAAATTTCACACCATCTGCAGGGAAATTAGTCAAAATAGCTGTTAGCTGGATTTTATTCATAAGTATTTCAAAGAAGATAATAATGAGGACAGGAAATTAATTTTTAGATGGAACAATTAAGGATCAATTGTAACAAGCACAGAAAGGCATCCAAGGCTCTAGAGATATCATTCATTCGTCGTTATTATTAATTAGAGATAATAAAATATTATGATATTTAATTAGTTGTAGAGCTACTTTGTATTTTCTATCCATGAAAAAAGATACAAATGAGAAAGTATGAAAGACCGTGTCCTGGTTTGAGGACATACTGTCATATGCTGTATGAAATGTTGTATTTGAAATCTAGCTGTTCAGCTGTGAACATGCTGCTATTAAGTTGCATTTTAGTCTGTGATATGGGCATCCTTTGGCCAGAAATAATATAGGTCTGTCTAAAGAGATAAATAAATAACAGTATTTCAGAAAAAATGCACAGTAAAACTCCTTAAATGGAATATAATCACCAAGACTCTAAATGGACAAAACATGATGTTTTGGGGAAGGCAAAAATCAGACCTATGGCAAGTACAGCCTTTTGGCACAAATGACCCAGATAGTTGTATGTAGGTGGAGATGTAATCATAACTGAGGCTCCTGAAGCCTGTTCTTCAGTGAGATGCCAAGAGTCTCAAGCGCATTCTGAACATGAAAATGAAGTACTCAAAGGGCTTTGCAGTGAATTCCTGTACTTGAATGAATCCCAGCTACAAGGAGTTTTGATCCTCAAAAATATAGTCCTGTGCTTAAATACTTCAAAATGATGGCATCAGTAAACCATTATTATTGCCTTGCTAGGGATCAACTCAGCAAGGTGCTGAGCAAAGTGTCACTTATACAACAAAACTTTAAAGCATATGCTTAGCTACATAACACCTTAGAGAATAAAGCCTTAAGTGACCTTTTCACTTTGTACTCTAGAAGATTGCCACCCGCAGTGTCTGGTTTCTATTTTGGCAAATAGACATAGCACGCAAAATGTACTTACTAAGAATCTTTCTTACAACATTCAACATTCTGATTTCCAGTCTAAGCAGGACTAAAAGGACAAAAGTGCATGGGAAAAGGAAACCACTTTCAAAGAGAGTATCTGTTCTCATTTCAGTCTGTGAATCTGTTTAAATCTGCTTTAAGAGGTGAAAAGATAGGGAAAAAAATCTTTTTTGAGTTGCAGAAAAGATTCATTCAGACTGATTCTGTTCTCTCTGATGACTCTCATTTCATTTGAAAAGACTGTTGTTATTAAGGATATAAAAAAAAAACCACAATTCTTTGTTTATGGCTTTTTTTTCATTGATTATACACATTAAATTAAGATTTTATTCAGAGAAACAGAAGTGTTGACTAGTGAGCCCCAAGAACAGCTCTTAGAATCATTAGAACTCACACAATCTAATTTCCTCTGTGACCTTGAGTGCATCTCTTAGTAGGTCTCCATTTCTCAGTCAATACAATAGGAATATGCACGTGTATCTACAGATTCAGCAGCAGCAAAAGGAAGAACAGGATTGGGACCTGATGGAAAAGGCTGAGGTACTGAATGCCTTCTTCACCTCTCTCTTCACTGGTAAGACCTGTTTTCAGCAGTCCCATGTGCCTGAGACCAGTGAGAAGATCTGAAACAAGGAAGACTTATCCTTGGTGGAGGAGCATCAGGTTAGGGAACAACATTTCTGTAAACTGGATATGCACAAGTCACTGGGACCTGACGGGATGCACCCATGAGCACTGAGGGAGCTTAGTGACATAATTGCAAAGCAACTCTTCGTTATCTTTGAAAGGCCTTGATGATTACCAGAAGTTCCTGAGGGCTGGAAGAAAGGAAGTGACCCTGCTATTGTCAAGAAGTGAAGGAAGAAGGAATTCCCTGTCGGGGAACTGCAGACGAGTCAGCCTCACCCAAGTCCCTGGGAAGGCTATGGAGTAAGTCCTCCTGGAAATCATTTCCAAACACACTGAGGACAGGAAAGAGATCAGGATTACTCATCACAAAGAGTGATGTTTACAAAGAGTAAATCCTGTCTGATCAATCTAATAGTCTTCTATGATAAGATGGCTGGTTCAGTGGATGAGAGAAGAGCAGCGGATATTTATCTCAATGTTAGCAATGGTTTTGACACTGTCTTCCATCACATCCTCATAGATAAGCTGAAGAGGTATGGGTTTGAATAGAACAGAACAGAATAGACTGGACCAGACCAGACTTTTTCAGTTTGAAGGGACCTGATCATCCAGTCCAACTGCCTGACCAATTCAGGGCTGACAAAAAGTTAAAGCATGTTATTAAACACAATGTCCAAATGGCTCTTAAACAGACAGTCTTGGGGCATCAACCATCCCTCTAGGAAGCCTGTGTTTAACCACACGCTTGGTAAAGAAATACTTCCTTATGTCCAGTCTTAACCTCCACTGATGCAACTTTGAACCAGTCCCATGGATCCTGTCACTGGACACCTAGAAGAGCTCCTTTGGTACTCTGGGATAAATCTAATCAGGCCTGATGGACTTGTGAACATCTTGTTGCGTGACAAGTGGACAGTGGGTTGAACTGAAAACAGGCTGAATGCTTGGGCCCAGAGTGTTGTGATCAGTAGCACAAAGTCCAGTTGGAGGACAGTCACTGCTGTTGTATCCCAGGGATCAGGAGTGGGTCCAATATTGTTTAGCATCTTCATTATTGACCAGGACAGTAGGACAGATTGCACCCTCAGCAAGTTTGCAGTACGTACCAAACTGAGAGAAGAGACTGATACACCATATGTGTATATAGCCATTCGGAGTGACCATGATTAACTGGAGAAAGACTGACAACAATCTGATGACGTTCAAAAGAAGGAATTGCCAAGTCCTTCACCTGGGGGCAGATAACCCCATACACCAGCGCAGGCTGGGAGGTGATGAGCTGGAAAGCAGCTTTGCAAAAAAGACCCTGGAGGCCCTTTTTGATACCAAGTTAACCATGAGCCAGCAGTATGCCCTTGCAGCAAGGGTGGCCAACAGCTTCCTGGGCTTCATTAGGTAGAGCATCACCCACAGGTTGCAATAGGTGAGCATTCTCCTCGGTACAGATAAGACACATCTGGAGTCCTGGGTCCAATGCTGGGCTCCCCAGTAGACAAGAGACATGGGCATCCTGAAGCAATTACAATGAAGGATAGCAAAGATAATCAAGGGACTGGAGCATCTGACATGTAGGTGGAGTCTGAGAGACCTCGGAGTGTTTAGCTTTGAGAATCAAGGCTCACAGGGATCCTTTCTATGTATTGCAATACCTGAGGGGGTACAGTGAAGAATATGGAGCCAGTCACTTGAAGTGTTGCCCAGTAATGAGGCTAGAGACAATGGGCACAAAGTGAAGTACAGGAAATTCTGTTTAAACATGAGAAAATAGCTTTTTTATTTTTTTACAGTCGTGATGATCAAAGGCTGGAATATCTTGCCCAAAGAGGCTGAGAAGTGTCCATCATTGGAGTTATCTAAACCTATCTGGGTGGTCTTCTGTATCTGACCCTTCTCTGCACCTCCCACCTGGGTGGGACTGGGGGATCTCCAGAGGTGTGGACTAGGCATAGCCTTGCTGTGATTGAGTGCTTTGTCTTTCATGAAAAATGCATGTTGGTATGGGAGGCAAATACAAGACTTATGAATTTCTAAACCTGGGATTGGTTTTTGTATTGAGTGAACACATTGAACCTACCGTACAACAGAGGTTTGCCGACATACTTCGTCCGTATTAATTATTTAATGGTTATGCAGGATTCTGAAAATATAAGTGCTAATTATATACTATCTGTTTCCGAATATGAATTTGTATTACTAGTTATAATGCTTTGACTGGTAAAAGACTTAAAAGCTTGCAAGCATACTGTTATTATGTTCTTCTCACATAATGTATAATAAAAGCTATATAAAATAGATAATGCACTGTATTCTACATTGTCTTGTAATTTGAGTGAAAAACAACCCTATTACTTAATCATCACTCCTTTTCTCCTTTAGATGTCATTAACAAATGTCTTAAACTCCATGAATAAGTAAAATTATATATTCAGAGTGTAAATGTTTTAAGACTCCAAAAAGTATATCTAGAATAATTTAATTGAGTCCTGAAGATATGTGGAAAATGAACTGCTCCTGGCAAATTAACAGTAGCTCTGAATATTCAAATAGCAAAGAGTGGAAAGTGCTGTTATAATTAGGATTAAATTAATGTAAGCTACATTTATAGCTGTTATTCTTAGCTTTTTTGTGATACTTCTTTTAGGAGCATGGTGCTGTATTCTTATTGTATTTTTCAAATGAATGAGGGATACTGTTCTTGTTAATTTAAAGGATACATTCTTTTAACATTAAGATTGACTTTGACAACTACGCAAAAATTATATCTGAAAAATCTAGTTCAAAAATACATGCTTTATTCTATCAGCCACTGTTCTTTTTCCTTTCTCTCAACTGAGCTTTTGTTTATGTTTTGATATTGAGCATAGAAGTAGCTGCAGCTGTATGAACTAATACAGGTCTTTTAAAAGAGGGTTTTTTTTCTTAAATGCATTAACAGTGAAAGCACTGCAGAGAAGGTACAACTAGTAAATTATACTTCATCAACATTATAAAATGAGTTATTAAAATAAGAAATTATACTCAGCCAGGACAATATAACATTCACAGGGGTTTTAATAGTCAAATGAAAAAATGCAACATTCAATATAGGGTGGGGTAAATTCCTATGTAAGGTTATTAAAAAAATAACAGTGATTACTAGTATTCCAAAAGAAAAAGCTAATAGAATTTTCTTTTCACTGATTTCAGTGATATTAATATTTTAGTAGTGGGTTTGGGTGCATTTGCTAATATATTTGTATAAATAAGTCATTCTAAAATACTATTATACAATAATGACATATCTATTGCACGTCCTTGTTGTGATTTAGGCCAAATCGGCCAATTACGGGCAACAGATGCTCTCTCCTCCACCTCTTGCTCTAGGGAGGGGAGGAGGGCGGATAAAGAGATTTACGAATTTAGAAGGAACTAAACTAATGAAATATTAAAAATAAAAATAATTAAAAAAAAAATCATTAAATAGATACAATATATACAAAACCGTATCAAGCTTCCAGGATGACATCACTAGCAGGCACTGGGGAAGTCCCAGACTGGCCTCAGCGATGGATGGGAACTGGATTCCAGCTCTGGAGTCAGGAACACATGGATCAGGACCAAAGGCAGAGGAACAGACAGGGTCTTCCTCAGATGTTGGCCATTGAAGAAAGAGGGCTGACCCTTTGATCCCTCAGCTTTTTTACTGAGCATGGGGCAGATGGGATGGAATGCCTTCTTGGTCAGTTTTGGGTCACCTGTCCTGTCCGCTCCTCCCTGCATGTGGGATGTCTCTACGCTTTTCTCTTTCCGACCCACCAATGGGGCAAATAATGACATTACCTCACCTTGGTCGCTATAGCAATATAAACAAGCACCCCTCTGCATACTGTTCCTTGGCATTAACTATAAACATAGGTTTTATCACTCTGAGAACGAACAGTTTTCTGCACAATATGCTGTTAATTTCGGAGAGTTAGAAGAGGCTTAGCTTAGAAGTAAAATTACTGAACAGGAAGTTGGTTCTGTTACCTCAAACCAGGACAATTCTGAAAGACTTAATCATAGTTTTTATACCAAGTTACTATGCTAAAACCATAATTTTTACAATGCAGAAAAGGCAAAGTTGAAATATCATTGTCTTTCTGTAACGCTGATTGGCATTGTACACACTTGAAATGTTTAGTGTTAAATTCATGCTTTGTTTCTGAATGGGGTTAATCTTTTGAGGCAGCTCATGATACAGTGAACTGTCAAGAATATTTGAAACAGATCTCCTCTTCAAGCACTACTAGATATTTTTTACTTATTCTTGCTTTTTTGTTTTTTGGTTTTTTTTTTTAAATAAATCATTGAGAGATGAGGGGGTTGCTTATTTATAAGTGTTGAATGAATTTAGGTGTCTAAATATTTTATTTTTAATAGAACATTTTTTTAATTTCTAAGAAAAAGCATTGAAAAAAAATAAATAAAAGGTTATTCATTGAAGTAGAGGAGATAAATGTATATAAAATATTCCTCGCAAATTCATTATCTTTCAGGCAACCTTGATCATAACTCATCACACCCAGTCACATTCAAGAAGTAGTCCAAATGTCATTCTTTATGATATAATATACTCTAATTGCTCAATTCAAGTTATGTGTTAATTAACACATAACTCATTTGTTATGTGTTAATACTAATACCCAATTCTTTTCTCTCTGTCTCTGTGTTTCTCTCGATGTCTTTGTCTCTCTCTCTCTCTTTCTCTGTCTCTCTCTGTTTCTCTCTCCGTTTTTCTCTCCGTCTGTCCCTCCCCCCGCCCCCTCTCTCATATATAAGCATCTAGAGATGTGAGAATTTCTGATGACAAGAAACCTGACTGTAGTTCATAAACTGAGGGTTTGTCCATATTGTACTGTTAGCACTGGTCTCTAAGAACCTTTGCATTATTGGGAAAATACATTTGCTTTCTCCCATAGCAACACTATGGGATTTGAAAGCCAGCCTTCACTTATGATTTTCTAATGATTTAAATTAAAATTCACCGTAAAACAGGACTAGAATTTTCAAAAATGAATTGAAATCTTTACTGATGTCTTCTTAAAATCTCTGTCCAGAGAACATGAAAATCATTATGATAGCATTTCAAACCAGGGGAAACATAAGGGGAAACATAAATTTTTGTGTTTTTCATAGAATCACAGAACAACTGAGGTTGGAAGGGACTTCTGAGGTCTTCTGGTCCAACCCCTGTGCTCAAGCAAGGCCACCTGGAGCCAATTGCCCAGGACCATGTCCAGGCAGCTTTTGAATATCTCCAAGGTTAGAAACTCCACGACATCTCTGGGCGGCCTGGTCTGGTGCTCAGTCACCATCACTGTTGCAAAGTGTTTTCTGATGTTCAGAGGGAACATTATGTGTTTCAGCCTGTGCCTATTGTCAGTTGTGCTGTTGCTCGGCACCAACTGAAAATAGCCTGGCTCTGTATTCTTTACCCTTTCCCTTCAGGTGTTTATATCCATTGAACATAAGTTCACCCTCTGAGCCTTCTCTTCTCCAGCTAAATGGTCCCAGTTCTCTCAGCCTTTCCTAATAGGAGAGATGCTCCAGTTCCTTCATCATCTTAGTGGCTCTTCACTGGACTTGATTCAGTAGCTTCATATCTCTCTTGTACTGGGAAACCCAGAACTGGACACGATACTCCTGGTGTGGCCCCACCAGTGCTGAGTAGAGAAGGATCATGTCCCTCAACTTGCTGACAATACTTTGCCTAATGCATCCTAGGATCCCATTTACCTTCTTTGCAGCAAGGGCACATTGCTGGCTCATGTTCAACTTGGTGTCCACCTGGACCCTCAGGTCCTTTTCCGTGAATTTGCTTCCCAGCTAGGTGAACCTGAGAATGTATTGGTTCCTGGGGTTGTTCCTCCCCAGGTGAAAGACTTCGTATGTCTCCTTGTTGACTTTCATGAGGTTTGTTTATTTTTTATTTATGTTAAACACAGGTGATTTTGAACCAGTAATTCTATTTATAAGTGGAGCATTTTAATGAGACTTTGTTTATGATAAAATATTGATTCTTCTCTGAACAAAAGAACAAATACTTTGAGTCTTTTCTACTTTAAATTTACACATACTAATGATTCCCAAAATACTTTTCTGTTTTTCATCGCAAGTTTTCTAATGACTGGAAGAATCATTGTGTTCATGGAATATGTATTAATGTTATAAACATACGTGATAGTTACATACTGATTATTTTTGAGCATTCCTTTGCCTATATTTAAAAACCTGTTTAAATAAGAAAAAAAAAAGTAAGTATCTTATAATCCAACACAAAAGAGTAACTAAAACCAATGTAGGGCAAGTGCAACAGTAACAACCAAAAAAATCATGCTTCCCACAAATCATCACCCCTTAGGCAATATCTTTTTCCTCAGCATCCTTTCTAAAATGCAAAGTTTGCATCATGTCCTGAAAGTCAACAAATCTCTGTTATTGCTAAGTAAGGGTGACAAGAAAGTATTTAATGAAGAAATGCATACAGTTGTAGGATATAGCTCTCACTTCTAACTGGGAAAGTCCATTTGCAATCATGTCATTGTGTGAGACAGGAAGATGGAAGCACTTGACTATTTTAAGAAAGGAAGCAGAAGCTAAATTTTAGATTATGATTTTCTATTATATTTGCTCTTAACTGCATCAATTAGACACAACTTAGAAAGGAACTTTATTAGCCAAAACCAAAAGATTAAAAAAAAGCCATTCTGTTGTTTCGGTTTTTTTTTTCCTATTATAGCCATTCTATAGTTCTTTTGCAGACTATTTTTAGTTAAATTCCCGTCCTTTAATTATTACTGATTTTTAACAGTACGACAGCAAGTTTTCAGTTCCTTCACCAATATATTAATTTTATCCGTACCCTCCATCATATGCAATGTGAGCAACCTCAAATTTGATGTTAACACCAGTTTGGGGGAAGTGGTTAATATGTTGGAAGGCAGACTTGAACAACAATTTATAGGAATGTGGAAAAGCTAGAGAAATGGGCAGACTCCTTATGAAATTTAACAAAGGGAAACAGCAAGACCTGCACCTGTAGATTAATAAACCCACAGCCACCAGTATAGACTTGGGGCTCAGCAGCTGGAAGGCAACTTGGCAGAGAAAATACTGGGGATCGTGGTGGACAAAAGCTAAACATGAGTCAGCGCTGTACCCTTATGGCAAATTAACCCTCCACCTCCTGGGCTACTATAATAAGGGTGCAGCAAAGAGGCTTGGGGAACTGATCCTGTCCTCTGTTCAGTATGTGTGAGACTACCTGGAGTGCTGTGTCCAGTTCAGGGGTCTCCAGTGCAAGAGATTTGTGGACATGCTTGAGTGAGTCCAGTCAAGTGTTACAAAGATGAGAAGGGGCTGAAGCACATGATGTACAAACAAATGCTGAGGAGCATAGTTCCTGGGGAAGAGAAGGTTTTGGGAAGATTTTTTTGTGGTCTTCACAATGGGAAAGTGTAGATAAGATGCAGCCAGCCTCTTACAGGTATACAGTGAAAGGCCAAAGGAAATGTTCAAAAGTTGCAACGAAGAAGGTTCTGACCTTGTATAGGGAAAACACTTTTACTGTGTAGTGGACAAACATAGTTGTACTATGAGGTACTTGGAGAGGTTGTGTAATCTACAGTATAGGTGGAGATACAAGAATATCTACTCATTATTTGACTTGACAGAGCCTGAGGTACATCGTCTAGCTTACCCTGCTGCAAGAAGGGAGTCAGACTAGATGACCACCAGAGGTCTCTTCTATCCTGAACTATCCTATGATTCTATCATTTTAACATTTAAAGACTGAAGGAGAAATTGTGTGTCACTGTCCAGGTTTCATTTCCTAGTAGAGATCTGTAAGTTTAAGAAAGCTAATGTTTTCCTCAAGTAACAGATAAGAATGAGATTTTGACTATGCCAGCAATCTCACAGAATATCTTCTAGAGACTCTGCTATACATTCTTTTTTTTGCCTGATTTCAAATCTACCATAACTTAATTAGCTGTTTTAACTAAAATATACATCAGGCAAAGTAAAAATTAGTCAGACAGACAACTGATTTTCAAGACGAAAAAGAGGATTGCTCTCTCAGTCACATGTATCTTAATTAAAATGTTAAAAAAGATAAGAGATGTGGAATGGCTGGTCTTAATTAGACTGATTAATATTGTTTTGGGAATCCCAGAATAATCAAGATAAGTGCAGTTCAAATTCAATTATAGAATTGGAAATAAAGGTGATATATGTTACTCTATCAGTGCTTATGTTTTATTCTGTCAGTGCTTTCAAAATCTCTGCACTCTCTCAAAAAATTATAATGATGTTTGACAATTAGGGCCACACTAAGTCAAGTAGTGCTTGTTTGTTTTTTTTTATCTTGTACATTACCTGCTATGATTTGTAATAGCTTCTCATGGTTTAACCCCAGCCAGCAACTAAGCACCACACAGCCACTCACTTCCTCCCCCCACAGTGGGATGGGGGAGAGAATCAGAAAGGTAAAAGTGAGAAAACTCGTGGGTTGAGATAAAAACAGCTTAATAGGTAAAGCAAAAGCCACGTGTGCAAACAAAGCAAAATAAGGAATTCATTCACTACTTCCCATTGGCAGACAGAGGTTCAGCCATCTCCAGGAAAGCAGGGCTCGCTCACACATAACAGTTACATGGGAAGACAAATGCTATAACTCCAACTGTCAACCCTTCCTTTTTCTTGCTCCAGCATCATGGTTCTGAGCATGGTGTCATATGGTATGAGATATCGCTTTGATCAATTGGAGTCAGCTGTCCCAGCTGTGCCCCCTCCGAACTTATTGTGCACGCCCAGCCTACATGCTGGTGGGGTGGTGTGAGAAGCAGAAAAAGCTTTAATTCTGTGTAAGCACTCCTCAGCAGTAATGAAAACACCCCTGTACTATCAACACTGTTTTCAGCACAAATTCAAAACATAGCTTCATACAAGCTACTATGAAGAAAATTAACTCTGTCTCAGCCAACAGTAGCACACAGCTCAAAGCACAGTAAGCAGTCAGGGCTTGTATAATGCTCTTATCCTCATTTGGTTTAGGTACTGTGTTTGAAGCATATGAGGTTTATAACCACTGGTACCCAGGAAGACAAATAATCTCTGGCATTCTGTTATTTACAAAAAGAATGATTAATAATGCCTTACTTTTATTATGACTGTTAGATAATTATTATTATAAAAAGCAGGAATATTTGATTTATAAAATTCCACTTTCTATTTAGTCTTTTTGGTGTCAACTACTCTTACCATGTCAGCTATATTGGGCATAATTTGATATACATACTATTAGCTTTTCATTAAAAAAGAAGGCTTATATTATTTTGTCAGGTATGGCTTTTCAAAAATAGCTTTTATGCCACAGAGAATACTGAAACTACTGAAGATGTTGATCTTATTAAAACACTTTTAGTGATCTGCATCTAGCTGTTATGGGGAGCATAAATGATCCATTTAATATTAAATTAATTAGTCAAACTTTTTGAATGTTTTTTCAACCCTCTGAGACTGTTGATTTTTTTAACCCTCTGGGAATGTTGATTTTTTCAAGACTGTGTTATCTCATTATCTTCTCAATCTAAATGACTCTTATTCTGTTTTATTTCATGGTGGAAATCTAATTTAAATTTATCTTCAATAACTTTTAATTCTGCGTCAGTATCAGAATATTGACTTTTAAATTATGTGAATCATTAAATTCATTTATGTATTTGAAAAAAAGTGAATACAGTAGCAAACACTATTAACTAGCACTCCATTTCTTAGCTGTTATCACAGCTATGGAACAAAATCAGCAAATACAGTTTAGTTTGTTATGGAAGTAGGAGGAACTTGAGTTTAGCCAAAAATATTTTCATGAAATACTGTTACTAGAAATAAGGCTGGTTTTTTTGACTTTGAGAAAAGTTCATTAGGGCATTACTTAAAAGATGTGAGCTGAGTTTGAGGGTTTTAGGTATTTAAAACAAAAAGTAATTTTGTCAGCATCAACTCTGGATGCTCAGCCTTTTTCACTAGTTCATAGTTCCACTGAAGTTAATGAGAATCTGTGCCATTAGCAGAACATGCAAGCCTACGCAGCTTGACTGCACTACCAGGATATCATTAATTTTGGACCCGTACAGAGAAATAGCTATCTTCTGAATCCAGTGGAAGGCATTGTATGTAACAGTTCCAGGTGAGTGCACATGTTTAAGACTGAGTCTTCTTAACAAGTCATGAAGAGATACTAAGCTTTCACAGCCCCAACTTGCTGGTTTATCCTGTATTTGAAATGCCAGTGAAAATATTGAGCACAAACTTTCTTTTCTTCTGTTTGTGATTTTTCAAAGGATCTGTTTATTACATGATGAACTTCAATATCAATATTCAGGACCTACACTGTATTTCACAACTAGACTTTTTAAAAGAATTGATAGAGGATGGGGGGGGGGGGGGGGGGAGTCTGGAGGTGCTGGGGTTTTGTGTTGTTTTTTTGTCTTGTTTTCTTTGTTGTTTTAGTTTTTTTCTCATGTGAAATATCCACACAGTCTCAAACAGTTGTCAGGCATTATCCTAGATAATGGAATATGTGTTTTACATGTCAACAGGTGTTTTAGGGAAAACAATCACCTATGGTTTTGTATATAAACTTAAGTTTTGCCAATGCAAACTTCACATTTCTAAAGAAAATCCAGTTCATTGTATGCAATATGTTTTGCAGTAGCAGTTTTGAAACAAAATCTGCTGATCAGATTCGTGGGATTTATCCTGTCAGAGAGAGGCCAGATAGGGAATCTGAATTCCTGGATTCATAGATTCATAGATTGGTCCAGGCTGAAAGGGACCTCCAAAGGTCATCTAGTCCGACCTTCCCGCAGTCAGCAGGGAAGCCCCCAGCTAGACAGGGCCTTGTTGAGCTTCACCTTGAATATCTCAAGGGAAGGGGCCTCAACCACCTCCCTGGGCAACCTGTTCCAGTGTTCCACCACCCTCAGAGTAAAGAACTTTTTCCTAATATCCAATCTAAATCTCCCCTTCTCCAACTTAAAACCATTGCCCCTCGTCCTGTCACTGCAGGCCTTTGTAAACGGACTCTCCCCAGCCTTCCTGTGGGCGCCCCTCAGGTACTGGAAGGCCGCTATGAGGTCTCCCCGGAGCCTCCTCTTCTCCAGGCTGAACAACCCCAGCTCCCTCAGCCTGTCCTCATAGCAGACGTGCTCCAACCCCCTGATAATTTTCGTGGCCCTCCTCTGGACCCGCTCCATCAGGTCCATGTCCTTTCTATATTGAAGGCTCCAGACCTGCACACAGTACTCCAAGTGAGGTCTCACCAGAGCAGAGCAAAGTGGCAGAATCACCTCTCTGGATCTGCTGGCAACACTTCTTTTGATGCAGCTCAGGATGTGAGTGGCCTTCTGGGCTGCAAGTGCACATTGTCTGCTCATGTCCAGCTTCTCGTCAATCAGTACCCCCAAGTCCCTTTCCTCAGGGCTGCTTTCTAATACCTCATCCCCCAGTCTGTATTTATACCAAGGATTGTTTTGGCCCCTGGATGCACTTGATATTTATTGAATGACTGTAATTATCAGGTTGGCCTGAGGGAGCATCCGGGTAAGAAAGTTCTGGCTCAAGTTCTCTACTGGAAAGAGTGAAGATGGAAAAGAGGATAGACTGTCACTCTCCTTGTGCTGGGCCCAGGGTAGTGATTTTTCCTACCTAACATTCCCTAAGTGTAGTTTAAGAGGGACTGAAATTGTATGTCTGGGTATGCAGACGTCAATTACATCTAGTTTATTTGCAGCTTTCTTGAAGACGTTGCTGCTGAGCAACCCTAGAGAGAAGGGTGTAACTCAGAGTGAAGGAGCCAAACATAGCATTGAAAAGCTGTGATGGGCTGCATAGCAATTGTCTGGGATTTCTTGGAGACCAGGAAAGAAGTTGGGAAATTCTGTGCACACCTGAAAAATATATGTCTCATTTTAGTGATGCTTATGAATCATAGAAGACAACCAAGTGCAAAATGAAATTCTAGGTTACAATGAGGTGCCCGATGAGGTTGAGAGTGAGATGCAAAGCCTGCTTATAAGATGATGGTGAGCTACACTAACATATCTATTCACAAGTTGTAACACAGTACAATTTCTGGGTATTAGTTAGCACAACTATGCATTTTTATATTTACAAACCTTTCTGTGGCTTTCTAATACTCCACATTCTGTAGAATTACTTAAGTAGTAAATAATTTTTCAATTTTTTGAGTATTTTTCAGTAATTAGGACATTTAATGTCTCTAGCTGTCTTTTACTTGTTTTTTTTTCATAAATTGTTTTAAAGGAAACTGTGTGGTGTAGAGACTATAAGTTTTCCAAGAGATTTGGTATATATCCTCAAAATGCTAAGATGAATGAATTCAGTCTCTGCCTGTTAGATGAGAAATTACTCTCTTTGTGCATTTCCATTTGTGTAATAATCCTGTGCCATAGTTTGCATGCAGCTTTTATCTAAGAAAGAATGGGATCTGGTCAAAGATTGGTGTTTAGGAAAAAAGGCACCAAAAATGTCTTCCCAATAGGGTAAATAAGGTCCTGGTTCTTTACCAAAACCAGAGCAAACCAAAAGGCCTTCATGTAAATTCACTGACAGCATAGGTAGTAAATAGAAAACACTTGCAGTTCATTTAGATAGGAGAGTCCACAGTCAAGTGTTCCCGGTCTGCTACTTTTTTATGGTTTCTATATTAGTTTTAGTACACTTTTTTTGTTAATAGCTGCATTAGTTGCCATGTGTGATGTCATAGTTTCATCGCTCAGTCTCCACAACTTACTGAGGCTTTCATAAACAGAGAATCCTCCAGTAAAGTTTCCTCTTTAGTTACACCATGTTGGTGATAAATAGCTGATGGACTGGATGGACAGATTACTGATCCAGGCATAATGCACCAAGGTTTAAATAGGAACCAGATTTTTTAATGCTTGGGCTTGCAGAATGTTTTTTTGCTTCTAAATCTTATAAAAGTGAAACTCATTATTAGAGTGTTAGTTTCACCAGGAGTCCTCTTCTGTCACAGAAGTTCATCTAAATGTGATAAAATGCTGTGGTGCAATAAGCATACAGGTAGCTGACATTTATTTGGAGAAGTCTTGGATACTCTTACACAGCAAGTTTTATTGGTAACATATTGCTTTCTGTTCTGTGGAATCAGAAACAGATAATTCTTTCCTGAAGAGATCAAATCAGAAAAGGCATCCTAGTTGAGTGATAGCAATCTGTCAGGTTTTTTTCCCTTGTTTTCCAGAAGCCAATTGTAAGTTATCAAAGGCTTTTAGTACCACAGACTATTACCTGTATGAAAAAGATAGTATTTTATCGTCACATAATAGAACTAACAATAGCCTTCTCTACAAACAACATGCCTTCTTACAGAAAACATGCAAGAGTGTGACCTGAAGTATTTTATTCTTTAAATGCAATTGTGTACCTATTTATCTCCTATTGGCAGTCAAAATTGGACAGAAATGCTTAAAGGAATGAAAACAAATTCCTCTTCCTACGAAAAAAGAGTCAAGAGGGAAGTTAGCTCAAACCACATTTCCACCAGAACTGTTGTATATTAAATGAAAGGCCTTCTAGTGCATACAATAATGACATCAAAATATCATCAACTATCCAATTCCAGAATGCCTAGAAATCACATCTTTTTAAAAAAGATAATATGTTTATCACATGAATTTCTGTTGCCATAACAATATGGCATTAAATTTTCATGGAAAAGGACTTGACATCTCTTCCCAGTTCTCAACAATGGTTTATGAAAAAATATCTTGTTACTGCCATACTTTGTATGACCTCTGTTGAATGAGATATTGACAGTGAACAAGGGAACAGTGCATGACCTCTGTCTTACTGTTTGAGAAATAATGTACCGTTTCACCCAAAACTAAGTATTGTTAGGACAGAAAGCTGATAGGAAGTGGTTAGATTTATAAAATTATTGATGGAAAAAGCAGGGGTGAGGAAAGCATTCTTGGTTATTTTTACAAGCATCCGTAACCTTAGTGGACCTGAACTTTGCACTTTCTCCAAGTGCAAATTCATAACACTAAGCACTACATACAATTTTGTTGAAAGTGTACGTAAGACTCCTGTTAGTCTCATAATAGGCAGTCAAGTGACACATCTCGAGGGTTTACATATACTGTTACTCAAATTCTGTTTTTCTGGTAGTTAATAAGCAGTAATGCCTAACTTTGATTTCTAAAACCACACTTCTTTCATCTTAGCAATGCTTTGTCAGATGGCCTAAATAGAACAGCTCTTCAAAACCATTTGAAATGGTATGAATCTGTTTATCACAGCAAAATTATTCTCTGACACCTTATGAAATAATGTTTATAGAAAACTTTACTGTTTTCTATAATTAGGGTAATTACTGTTCACCCTTTTGGCACAAAGCACATCTGCAGAAAACTTAATAAGAGTATAATCAAGGAAACAGGAAAAAAAAGGGAAAAGAAAATGCAGTCAGTCAAAATCAATTATTTGATAAATCACTTTAGAAGTAATGCAATGTTTTAATTTGGAGTTTATAAGCATATGCTGTATTTGAAATTTGATACTATTTGAGCACAGCATAAATTGATTTGGCAGAAAAATTGTAACTGTCCCCTTTAGGCACTCTGTAGATGAACGTTTTGAGACAAATCTAGTTTGTTTGATGGAATGAATTACACTGAAATATAATATATAATGTCAATTTATTTCAATTATCAAGATAGATACTATACAGAAAATACTGTGTGTTATCTGCCCTGAAGGACAAAAATAATTTATTAAACACTTTTTTCCCTTAGTGACTTTACAGTTCAATGTGTGTTGTCATATGATTTTTGGGAAGTGAAATATATTAACAGAAATTTTACTCTTAGATTTTCTCCAAAGAGTCATGGAACCCCTTCTCAGATGGTACATAAATGTTGCTTTGAAAATCAGTTAATGATGAAAATTCTGCCATAGAAGATGAATAAACTGGTCAATATTTGCCCTGAAATATGGAAGGGCATATCTACCCCATTGGAGGAGTATATAGGAAAGTGGTGCATTGCTGTGAATTTCCTATATTTTTTAGCAGATACGGAGAAAGATAATAGCCATAAATCTTCCATATTCATAGTAAACCAAAATTTTCAGTTGTGTAAAGCAGGCTGATATGAATGCTTTTATTTCAGGAAAAACGTGTTCATTAAGGAAAACAATGTGTTTTTTTAACCTAAATTCCTGAAAAAAAGGGAAGACATACATACGCAGCAAGTCAGAAACCACCAAAATCACTCCTGTTGGCCACTTGTATTTATCAGACCAATCTCTTCATAAAATGGTGTTTCACTTGTCAGATTTCAGCTTTACTCCCCTGTATGCTGGAGTGGCCTGATAGTACAGTTTTGGCAAACCATGTATGCATCCATTGATACTGAATCTACCTACAATTTCTCTGTGTTTAGTGGGATTCTGATAAATGTCACTGAAATATGATTTTATGCTAAATTCAGGACTTCTACATCTTCAATATAAAAGCAGTTTTTGTTTTTTTTTTCTAGTTATGTTCAAAGGATATGCTTTAGAATTCTTTGGAATTGCAACTCAAAGTAAAGATCTTCCTTCCTCACTCAACTGAAATATGCATACCTTCTAACAGTGAGAGATGTCTAGTTTATCATGTGGAGAAAGAACAATTATTTTTAAAATTCATTGCAAACACCTACTATATGCACATTGTTTTTAAAATATACTTAATTCAAAAAACAACAAAGGGGTGGAGGAGCAAAAATAAATCTTTTACCATTTAAGTTAAGGATGAACCTGAACATTGGTTCACACTGACTCAGAGAAAACAGTCTGTGCTGAATATACAGCCTCTTTTTTTCTAGTTGCTACAGTCACTGTCATTGGCTAGGTCATAAAGAAAGATTAGATTCTTGTCTGCAAAAGTTTATTTGAATGGACTTGCACTGCAGTTACTTTTTTGCTCTTTACAGAGTGCAGTACTGTCTCCAGGGGTTTCTAGGATACAAAGACAGATTGAACAATGTTGCAGCTATTCATCTCAATGCATATCCTGTTTGCAGGCAGAGACTTGTTAAGAGTGGGTGTGAGAACTCATCTACAGCAGATTAAAAGCATCAGATCAAGGTCTTTAAGTAAAGTTTCAATGTCACTTTCTTTTATGATAAATGAAATTATTCTTTGTGTTTATAAATACGGACTGTAGTCTCTATTTATTATGTCTCTGCTTCTTTTGATAAGACCCATAAAGTAAGCCTTAATTTCAGTTTCCTTTGAAAAGATCTTTTTGCTTTTGTTTTTAGTGTGAATTGATTAGAAGGAGGCCTTCAGGGTAGTATAGAGGAAAATGAGATAAAGGTTTGTGCCATCTGATAAAAATGAATAATTGTCGGTTATATTTAACAGATTTTCTCTCTCATATCCTATTGTAAGATAATATTCCTTTTGGCATCCTTAATAGGGGGAAGCTGAATCTGTAACTTTTCTAATGTTATTATTGCTTGTCACTGTTCATTATTCCTACCTGACTTTTGGTACTTAGCGGAGTCTAAAACTGGAGAAAAATAAAACCAGCCAAAAATCAACAATCCTAAAGTACAATCCAAAGAAATGTAGAAGCGCTGTCTTGGGCTGTGACAGTACAGTTAAACTCACCTTTCTTTTAACAAATGCATCTGATAGTCAAAATGCAGTAACAAAATTTTAAATAACAATCATATCTTTCATTGATTTGGTTTATTTAAAATATGTGAGAAGTTGTCTTTGGGAGAAGATAAATACTGTTATGGAACAGGTCCTATAAGTTTTAGCTTAATTTAAGATACAGTGAATTTAGCTGCAGAAAACTTTCTTACTAGTAAAATAGAGTGAAGAATTGGGATAAGTGTCACAAGCATGGTAAAAGAGAAACCGGGCTGAAATAACTTAAGAACTGTTGTTGAGATTTTTTTTTAAATTTATGCTTGTAAAAGCTCAGAAAAATATTTATTCTCAATCCTGAAAAAGAAGGCTCATTAAATGCTATTTGGGTTACAATTTTTGAAATACTTTAATTATTGTCTCTTGGACCTAAAATTATACATTTTTCTTTCATGACTGACAAGCAAGTAAATAGGGACGATGTAAGAACTGTGCTCATAACATAAATATCTCCAAAGTATGTTAACTTTTATTTCTATACTGCAGGAAAGGATTTGGGAATAATTAATATTCATTTTATTGTTATCAGTTTAGATCAACTTATTTTCCCATTTTCATTACAGATCTCAGACGGGTTCCTCTGTTAAGCACACCTACTTAAATTTAACAGGGAAACTGTTAAAAAGGAAAGTTAGCTGGCAGGCTTCTATTCTGTAGGAAATTGTTTTCTCTTGTCTCATGAGTGAATGGCTGCCAGAAATGCCTGTGGTATTTGGATTTGACTTTGAAGAATGGGGATTGAAATAACAGGTATATGACTGTTGTGGGGAAGATGGCCAGTTATATGAGGTCACCCTTATAACACTTAATGGCAAAGTTATTACAGGCACATTAATAGGCAAAGTTAACTCATGAGCTAGTTCCTATAGAAACTTCTGGTTACAGGAGGAACTCAATCGTTAACCATAGGCTGTATATTTTCCTGAAGAGTCTTTTAATACCTTAAGAACCTAGACTAAATTTTGATTATTATGTACAGCTGCACTGTAATTCTTAGTTTTCTTAGCATAACTGGAGTTGCTCAATGCACAATTATAAATAAATGCAAATATGTCCCAGTGTTTTACAATTTAAACACAAATAACAAAACTTCAAGTGTGCTCAACAAGTTCTTCATCTGACCTTTTGAGATGTCAGAATATAATATCTGTAGAATATTAAAATAAACTTTTGATTTACATATGTCCAGGTGTATTTCAGAGTATGTAATCTGTAGGTAGGCAGGATTGTGTTACTGTAACTGCATTTCTTCATCTGCTTTTGGGGTTTTTTTTGGTTAATGCTAATATACATAAAAGAATGTACCTGTAGGGCAGTAGATTTACTATTGGTGGTATGTTTGAAGTCATTGTAAAGGCATGATCTTGACAAGTGTAGCCTCTCGTGAGGAATGTTTGAAATATATTTGTGCTTTGCAGTGGTTAAACGGAACTTTGCCCTGAGATATAAATAAATTGGAAAATTTATTATGGAAAACCTCTATATTGTCTGCTGTTTGTGTTGTGTAGGTTTTCAGGGAATGGCACAAAGGATCATGTTGGATTTTAGTATGCCAGGATTAATAAACTCAAAGTCCCAAAGACTGAACTACTAGTATGAAGGTCATGAAACATTGGCATTTGCTCTTTGGTATTGAGTTGTGAAGGGTGAAAAAGGCAGCATTAACTGTGGCACAGCTTATTTATTCTGTTATTATCCTGAAATAGTGAAATGAGAGAATGATGGTAACCTAAATGTGTGCAGTAGAAAGAGAACACAGCGCAAGTGCAGTAACTCTTAAAGTAATTAAGATAACAGAGAATCTCAAGAGTAAGTTGGTTTTACTTTAGTCATGTGGTTACTGAAAGCTTTCCAGAAAGGTTTGGTTTTTTTTCCTGTTGACCAGAGAAAAAACAACAATTATGTAAATATTATTGAAGTTCTGTCATTTAAATACATGTCTTATACCACTTATATAAGAAGTTTCTTAAATGGTTTATAAGAAATTTCTTAAATGGTTTAGAAATACATACTGCTGTACACTTAGCTGAGTCTAAAAAATGAGTGTAAATGTAACTCCCTGAATTTAAATTTAGTGTGGAATTTATTTTATTGTGTTTTTTTTTTTTTTTAATTTTATTTAAGAGTAAGAGGAATCAAATACGACATCAAGGACTAGTGAACAAGATATGTCTATATATACTGTATTCTTGGGTAATTGATAAAGAACAGTGATCCTTGTGAATTTAATTAACATTATTGTCTGACTTTCTAAGAACTTTATCTTACATCACGTTCTCAATTTAATTCAGGTAACAGTGACTTACATCAATCAACATTTTGCTGAATAAGCTTCTATTCATGTCACAAGAGCTAGAGTAAAGACAAAGGAAGAAACCTTTCTATTTCTATTTATTTCTATTTCTATTTCTATTTCTATTTCTATTTCTATTTCTATTTCTATTTCTATTTCTAAAAGCTTTCTTTAGGAGGCTGGGTTTCACAAGTGAAATTATAACTTACTTTAAAAAGTGGTGTTGAATGAGCCTTTACATACTTTAAAATTATTTCTATTTTAGTTATATACCAAAACATAATATTATATTTGACTGTAATGATAACAATAATTAATAAACAATATGTACCCCAGCTTTAACAGGCTCTTTCTACTCCTGGCACTGACAAAATTTTTCTTTTTCATTTTTAAATCCATTCTGAAAGGGTCATATATAATAACTAGTTTTGAAGAAGCTCATATAGAACTAGCTAGATGAAATGTTTGGCCCCTCAGGCAGAAGATCATAAACAGTACATCAGTGACTAGCATGCAAACAACACTTTTGAAAAACATACTTAATTAAAAAATCAATTTAGTTTCCTGATATTCAGAAAAATGTTTATATACAAAAGCAAAACATTAAAGAACTTTTGACAGAAGCTTGATCCAAACCAAGTTGGTGGAAATCATTATTTTCAGCGGTGTTTACAACAAAATTCCTGTTCATGAATGTAAACCTTTAAGAACTGAAACGTTGTTTTATAAATTATGTTAGTGCTCAGCTTAGTTCATGATCTACTCTTTTCTGGTATAATATGTAACGTATTTAATGTGTACAGCAAAAGATCACCTGTTTAATTTTTCCTGAAGCACAGTGCAAGGTGCAGGTAAACTGTACTGTTGCCATGAGATGCATTAGCTTTGAGGTGGTCTTGTACCAATTGCCAGATACCATAGAAAGGGGAAACGATGCATGAACTTTAACATTTCAGCATTTTGATATTTATCAAACCCTACTAAAACATTCTTTTCTTAATTATAGAAGTATTCCTATGGGTTTGACCTCACTAAACGAATTTCTTCAATGCATTTCTGTATAAGATATTTTTGTATAATAAAATAATTTATTTATTTCTAATAAATGCTTCTATGATCAAAACTTAATTTTAACTTATTTTTCTTCATTTCAGTTAGATTTTTTTTGAAGTTTTTTGTTTCCATGGAATCTCTCTTTTCAGGTAAACTATAAATACCTTTGGGGAGAGAGAGAAGTGAAAATGTTTGAAAAGAATGAAACCTTTGTGGTATTATGGAAGTTAATATCCAGATAGGTTCACTAATTCTATTCATTAAGTACCACAAAAAACCAACTTGTTTTTACACCATGCAAGAAAAGGAGATCCTGAAGCTGATCCAGAAGTAGAGAGAGTTCAAATATGGAAAGAATGTTCTTTTCTCAGCAACATGAGGTTTCAAGCGAGAGCAGCTGAAAAGGAGGATTTCTGGTTCTGTTTTTTACCAGTGTAATTGTTAGACTCACTTTCTTTTCAGCGCCAGTATGATTAATTCAGTTCTGCTATTTATCTTTTCCTGGGATTTGAAGTTGCTACACTCAAGATGCTATTTTCTCTTGCATTCTAAGGAGCTAAAGACAAAAAGGAAAACTACTATATTAAAGTCCTATTTTGTGAATCTTCATTGAAAATATGTTATTTTCTGCATTCACTGACATCAGAGTAAGGAACCCCTTACTGAGCTGTTTCAATATATCTACAGCACTTAAAATGCAGGTTTGCTGGTTTTTGTTGGATTTTTTTTTTTTTTATTTTTGGTTTTGGGTTTGTTTTGGTTTGGTTTGGTTTTTTTTGTTTTGTTTTCTTTTTGTTGTTGTTGTGGTTTTTGTTTTGTTTTGTTTTGTTTTGTTTTTCCCCAGGGGTAGGTTGAGAGGAATTTAAGAGTCTTGATTTATTACTTTTCATTAACTCTGCCAAACAAGTGCCAAACAAGTGCCAAACAACTACAAAAATTTCATTAATGTATTACATGCATAGTGCAATTTTATAAAATTCTGAGTTGTATATACTATTTGTCAGACTATCTCTTAATGAGATAAATTCTTTATCAACTTTCAACTATCAACTTTCTTGTCAGATTTTTGAGGCTGTGCTGCTTGCATTGCTTACAAATCTTGAAAGTGAGTAACTATAGAAGATAAGGGTAGTCTGACAAATTCAGACATATCACGCCTATATTTGTTATGGCAGAGCAACAGGAAGCAAGACTAACAATTCATACCATTTCTAATAATTATTTTTAAAATAGCTCTGTGATTTAATGATCCATATGAGAAAGTGAGAATTTAAACCTCCATGTTCTTATTTTGTTTTTACATATACACTAGTGTAAGTAATACAGTAGAAATTTTATTGTCAAAAGGATAAGGAAGAAATTATTTCTTTGCAAACTTTGCTAATGGTTAATTTCTGTGTAGCTTTCTGGTAACGTTGTTACTGGCTAAGGCTACAGTAGCAAGGAGAAAATGTTAGTTCATAAATTGGAATTTTGTATTCCCCCACCTAGCAATGAATTAGAAGTTTCATTTTAACGTAACCAGATAAATGGGTATTATGTTGTAGCATACCATATGGCAATATTTCGTACTATACTGTAAAATGTGAGTATACTCTAGACATAGTCTACTAAATTATGCTTTATGACTTCCAGAATAGGAGAAGATATTCATGGTTATTGATATGTTTGCATGTATAATGCCTGCATCCTTTTTTTTTTTTTTTTCTGTTCTGTCTCAAAACTAGTACAGAATGTAATTGCAAATAAATTTATTTCAAGCTGGAGTAGTATCTTTCAATATCTCTGAACTGTTTTGAATAGAATGGATTTCTAGAGGTTCTCACCTTACTTCTGAAACATAATTGAGAATGCTAATGTTCATCATTATTCAGAATCCACTTCTATTTTCAGAACCATAGCACTGGAGAAGAAATATTTGCCTTTTCTTAGAATGGACAAAGCCTATGATATTTCAATGACTGAATTAGGCTTAGTGCCTTGTTAAATGGAATTCTAGTGTCTTTAACTGCAATTAGGTGCAGCGAAAATAATTCAGAGAAATTTTTCCACAGTGGATGGAATTGTTGGGTTTTTCACATCTTGCACACAAACTGTTCTCAAATAATTAGATAGAAGTAAATGTCTTTCTCCTTATAAATCAAAAGTTCATTAAATTTGTTTATTCATTCAGAATTTTATAGGTAAATACATAAGCCTACATGTAATGCCACAACAAAGTTCTGCATTGCCTTGTAACTGCTGGAAAACTATGGGGAAAAAAAAATACTTCTTTTTTTTTTTTTTTTCCCTAGAACATATTGTCTTATTGGAGGATAAGTGAAAAGAACATACAAATTCTATGTCATGACCATAAAAGTGTATTGATTTTGAGAGAGTATCTCCTTGAATCCACGCTTCTCAGGGTTGCAATGTAATTGTGCTAGGATTCCAATTCAAAGATGTATTGCTTATCTATTTTTTGAAAATGTCTTTTGGAAGTCTCCTCAGATGCTTGATTGTCATTAGGAAATAAACTTCCTGGTTCTAACACAAAGTAATAATTTCATTGAGAATGTAAGCCAATTTCTTCTTATTTAGTCTTGCAGTAATAGAACAGTATTAACTGCCTTGTGTGTCTGAAGGGCAATGAAGAATCCAGGATTTCCTGCTCTTTTCTCTTCTAGATTACACAAAATTGGTTCCTTCAGGCTAGACTAAGAGGCCAGGTATTCCATACCTCCTATCATTAAGCCCGGCTTGGTTTTTACTTAAAAGCTATTTCCTAAAAAATGGTACAGAAAAATTTCATATGAATTTTTTCCAGTGTAGACCAACATTGAATAGCTATTGTCTGTTTTTCACATACAGGACACTTGCTAGAGGACACTGTCAGAAAGTCATTTGACATTTTGGAATAGTGAGGCATTCAAACTGTCATCCATTATAACAAAAGGTTGTGGTAGATCTGCTATGTAATTGTTGATCTTCCATTTTGCTTATGATTTCTTCTTGCTATGTGTAGTACTTTGCATTCTTGGCTTTACACTTGTTTTGGTGGGATTGCAACCTTTACCCCAGTATATTAAGGTCCTGCTGAATTTGGAGTCTGTACTTAAACCTCTGAACTCAGTGCTTTCTACACTTTTAAACTAAAGTTGAGATGTCAATAGAAGAGAACAAAACCTAGGATTTTGCTTTTTATCTTATTTTTCTCTTTTCTTCATGGGCATTTAATTTTTCTGTTCTTAGAGTATTTGCCATATGGAACAATTCATAAAGTCTTGCTGAAGTCAAACTGTATCATCTGAATCATGGACTTCTTTTATTTATTTATTTTTAGTTATGCAATAGGCCAGATAGTCTATCAAGCAGGCGATAAATCTAACACTATTAATTCTTATATATCTCATTATTATCCTTGAACTATTAATAATAATTCTGCTTATTAATAATTGGATTTAATATCTGGATATCCAAATCAGCCTTTCAGGCTTAAAATTCCTAGGTTCTCTTTGAAAAGAATAAAAAGGAGCTAACTTTGCCCTTCTTCAATCCTCTTTGGACTGGTTGATGTTGAGTTTTGTACTATCCTATTACTTGCTCTCCTGGCTTGGCTTCAGGCAACTTGTGAAGCGTTCCTTCTACACCACAGAGAAGGAGGAGAGGTTGATTAGTCAAGTTGAATATTTGACAAAAAGGGAGAGCAATATGTGCATAGTCTCTGAGTTACTTGCTTTCTTCCTGCAAGTCCAGGAAAGTTTTTAATACCCTACTTTATTCAGAGGAGTAGAGCTCAGCTTAATACAGGCTCCATAAAAACGTGTACAATTTGAGATGCCACTGCAGAGCTTCAAAAGAATGTTGCATTGTCACAGAATCATAGAATTGTTTGGATTGGAAGGGACATTTAAATGTCATCTAGGCCAACCTCCCTGCAATAAGCAGGGATATCTTCAACTACATTAGGTTGCTGAAAGCCCCATCCAACCTGACTTTGAAAGTTTCCAGTAAAGTGGCATCTACCGCCTTTCTGGGTAACCTGCGCCAGTGTTTCACCATGCTCATTGTACAAAATTTCTTCCTTATATTTAGTCTGAATCTACCCTATTTTAGTTTAAAACCGTTATCGCTTGTCCTATTGCAGCAGGCCCTACAAAAAAGTCTGTCCCCATCTTTTTTACAAGCCCCCTTTATGTACTCAAAGGCCACAATAAGGTGTCCCTGGAATCTTCTCTTCTCCAGAATAAACTCTCTCTCTCAGCCTGTCCTCACAGGAAAGGTATTCCATAGAATCATAGAATGGGTGGAAGGGACCTTTAAGATCATCTAGTCCAACCATCAACCTAACTCTGAAAAAAAAACAAAACCAAACCAAAAAACCCCAAACAAACAAAAACAAAACAAAACAAAACAAAAAAAAAAAAAAACCAAAAAAACCCAAACAAACAAACAAAAAAGACAAAAAAAAGGAAACCATACAAAAGAACCCTCCACATTACTAAACTATGTCTCTTAGCACTATGTCAACCCATCTTTTGAAAACCTCCAGGGATGGTGCCTCAACCACTTCCCTGGGCAGCCCGTTCCAATGCTTAATAACCCTTTCCATGTAAAAATTTTTCCTAATATCCAATCTGAAACAACCCTGGTGCAACTTGAGGCCATTTGCCCTTGTCCTATCACCTGTGACTTGGGAGAAGAGACCAATCCCCACCTCTCTACAACCTCCTTTCAGGTAGTTGTAGAGAGCGATAAGGTCTCCCTTCAGCCTCCTTTTCTCTAGGCTAAACAATACCAGCTCCCTCAGTCTTTCCTCATAAGGCTTACTCACCAGACCCCTAACCAGCTTTGTTGCCCTTCTCTGGACCTGCTCCAGCACCTCAATATCTTTTTGGTGGTTAGGGGCTCAAAACTGGACACAGTACTTGAGGTGAGGCCTCACCAGTGCCGAGTACATGGGGACGGTCACTTCCTGAGTCCTACTCACCATGCTGTTCCTGATACAGGCCAGGGTGCTGTTGACCTTCTTGGCCACCTGGCACACTGCTGGGTCATGTTCAGCCAACAGTTGACCAACACCCCCAAGTCTTTTTCTGCCAGGCAGCTCTCCAGCCACTCTTCCCCACGCCTGTAGCTCTGCATGGGGTTGTTGTGACCTAAGTGGAGGACCCAGCACTTGGCTTTGTTGAACCTCATCCCATTGGCCTCGGCCCATCCATCCAGCCTGTCCAGATCCCTCTGCAAAGCCTTTCTACCCTCCAGCAGGTCAACACTCCCACCTAATTTGGTGTCATCTGCAAACTCACTGAGAGTGCACTCAATCCCCTTGTCCAGATCCTTGATGAAGATGTTGAACAGAACCGGCCCCAATACCGAGCCCTGGGGGACACCATTTGTGACTGGCCACCAACTGGATTTAACTCCATTCACCACCACTCTCTGGGCCCAGCCCTCCAGCCGGTTTTTAACCCAGTGGAGAGTACTCCCATCCAAGCATGGGCAGCCAGTTTCTCCAGGAGGATACTGTGGGAGACTGTATCAAAGGCATTACTAAAGTCCAGGTGAACAACATCCACAGCTTTTCCCTCATCCACCAAGCAGGTTGCTTTGTCATAGAAGGAGATCAGGTTTGTCAAGCAGGACCTGCCCCTCATGAACCCTTGCTGGCTGGGCCTGATCGCCTGGGTGTCCTTCATGCGCCGCATAATGGCACTCAGGATGATCTGCTCCATGACCTTCGCAGTCACTAAGGTCAGACTGACAGGCCTGTAGTTCCCCAGATCATCCTTCCAACCCTTCTTGTGGACGGGCGTCACATTTGCTAGACGCCAGTCAGCTGGGACCTACCCAGTTGGCCAGGACTGCTGGTAAATGATGCAAAGTGTCCCCGTGAGCCCATCTGGCCTCATAGACTTGTTTATATCCAGGTGTTGGAGCAGGTCCCTCAGCACCTCCCTTTGCATTATTGGGGCTTCATTCTGCTCCCCGCCCCTGTCTGCTAGCTCGGGGGTCTGGATACTTAGGGGAACAACCTACTCTACTACTAAAGACAGAGGAAAAGAAGGCATTTAGTACCTCAGCCTTCTCCTCATCCTTTGTTGTTATGTCGCCTCCCACATCCAATAGAGGATGGAGATTCTCCCGAGTTCTCCTCTTGTTACTAATACATTTATAGAAATTCTTTTTATTGTTCTTAACATCCAAGGCCAGGTTAAGTTCTAGTTGGGCTTTGGCCTTTCTAATCTTTTCCCTATATAGCCTTGTAACACCTTTGCAATCTTCCTGAGTGGCCTGCCCCTTTTTCCAAAGACCATAAACTCTCCTTTTTTCCCTCATTTGTGACCATATCTCTTTGTTCAGCCAGGCTGGTCTTTTCCTCTGATGGCTCGCTTTACAGCGCACAGGGATGGCCTGCTCCTGCACTTTTAAGTTTTTCTCCTTGAAAAAAGTCCAGCCTTCCTGGACTCCTTTGCCCTTCAGGGCTGCCTCCCAAGGGACTCTGTCAAGCAGGCTCTTGAAAAGACCAAAGTCTGCCCTCCGCAAGTCCCTGGTGGCAGTCCTGCTGGTCCTTGCTTCCCTGAGAATCGAGAACTCTTATCATTTCATGGTCCCTGTGCCCAGGACAGCCTCCAACCGTCACATTCCCCCACAAGTCCTTGCCTATTTACAAACAGCAGATCTAGCAGTGCTCCCTCCCTAGTTGGCTCCCTCACCAGCTGTGTCAGGAAGTTATCCCTGACACATTCCAGGAACCTCCTAGATTGTTCCCTCTCAGCTGTATTGCGCGCCCGGTTGATATCTGGTAGGTTGACGTCTCCCACCAGGACCAGGGCAAGCGATTTTGAGACCTCTCCCAGCTGCTTATAAAATATGTCATCTACCTCTACATCCTGATTGGGTGGTCTGTAACAGACTCCCACCATGATGTCAGCCTGACTGGCTCTCCATCTGAGTCTTACCCATAGGCACTCGACCCTACTATTACCCTCAATTAGTTCTCGACATTCATAACCCTCCCTAACATACAGGGCCACCCCTCCTCCTCTCCTTCCTTGCCTGTCCCTTCTGAAGAGTTTGTAGCCATCCATTGCAGCACTCCAGTCATGCGAGTCATCCCACCACGTTTCCGTGATGGCAACTACATCTTAGCTTTCCTGCTGCACAATGGCTTCCAGCTCCTCCTGTTTGTTGCTCATGCTGTGTGCATTAGTGTAAAAGCACTTCAGCTGGGCTACCGGTCCCACCACCTTTTTGGTGTAGGAGATCTTTTGATGAGGCCTGCCAACTCCTGTGAAACTTCTTACTTCAACTATCTCAGGAGTTGCTCGTTCTTCTCCATAAGACTTTGACTGCAATGCAGTGTCATCAGCATGGCTCAGGGAGCCAAGCTGAAGGCCCTTACTAAAGGGCCTCTGATCATTTTTGTGGGCTTCCTCTGGACTCATTCCAACTGTTCCATGCCTTTACTGCGCTGAGAGCTCCAAAGCTGGATGCAATCCTCCAGGTGGACTCTCACCAGAGTGGAGCAGAGGGGCAGAATCACCTCCCTCGACGTGCTGGCCACGCTTCTTTTGATGCAGCCCAAGACACAGTTGAATTTCTGGGCTGCGAGCGCACATTGCCAGCTCATGTCCAGCTTTTCATCCACGAATATCCCCAAGGCCTTTTCAACAGGGCTGCTCTCAGTCCCTTCATCCCCCAGCCTGTATTAATACCACGGTGTTGCCCTGACACTGGTGGAAGAGCTTGCACTTGGCCTTGTTGAACTTTATGAAGTTCACATGGGGCCACCTCTTGAGCTTGTCCAGGTCCCTCTGGATGGCACCCCATCCATCAGGCAAATCAACCGCACCACTCAGCTTGGTGTCATCTGCAAATTTGCTGAGGGTGCACTTGATCCCATTGTCTATGTCACTGATGAAGATATTAAACAGTACTGGTCCAAATACAGACCCCTGAGGGACACCACTCATCACTGATCTCCATTTGGGCATTGAGTCATCCACCATTACCCTCTGGATGTGACCATCCAGCCAATTCCTTATCCACCAAACAGTCCATAGCTACAGCTATATACATCACAGTTATTGCTACAATTAGTTTCTCTGGTATGAAGGCCTTTATGTGTGAAAGATACTTGCTAAACCAGGTGAGGTAGTCAAAAGAAAATTTGTCTGTGATACTTGACTGATTAATTATTGCACCATGTTTCTCTGAGAGTCCTGTTGCTAAGTATTCTCTATGTTGAAGTTAACCCCTAAGGGCAGAGTTTGTTGAGGGAACAGAGGTATAATGTGAATTTTGAAGTCTTTACTAGTAAAAGGAGAGCCAGAATTCAATATGACCTTCATACTGGAGAAACGGTAAGGGCAAAACTAGCCCATACCATTAAAAGATATTGAGCATTTCTGACAAGTTATGAGAAAAACAGTGAATGAGATGAAGTTTCAGATTTTCATGGACACAAAAACCAGCTATTTTTTAATTCGTTCTATTTTATGCATAGTCAGTGTTGCCTGTGCTGCACAAGACAAAGATTTTTAATCTTCAAAAAGCAGAGAATGAAGAGAGCTCTGAAATCTGTAGGATGGAATGCTTTAGATTGCTTTATAACTTACTGGATATCCTTGAGAAGGTGAATTTGAAGTTTGTGGGTGTTACAGAAGTGTGTTGTTTTGTTTTGTTTGGTTGGATTTTTTCCAAGGAATTTGATTTTATCAGTGGCTGTAATATATCAATCATTGTTAACATATTTATTTGCATAACATTGCATATTTAAGATACTATCCTACTAATCCTAACAAGCTGCCAGTGGAGTAGCTATTCTAGCATGCTACTGAATTTTGAAAAAAGGAAAGTGTCCATATACTTGTCAACTGCACAGCTCATGTGAAACAGCTGTTGAACATTATAGAACACTGTTTCATGTTTCTCTAAGAGCTGTAAAAATATCTATTTTCCTATGACAGATACAGTACATCATAACATCAAGCTTACTTTAAGATTAAGATAACCAACTTTATTGTTGGTTATACTGAGCTTTATTGTTTGGTTATACCCCCTGGCCATTTAATCCTGTTAAGTGGAAGAAATTAACTAATTTAATTAGAGATCTTAAGGGTGATGAAATGTCTAAAATCTATATATTTCCATAGCATAATTTGATTAGAGTTTCTGATTAAGTCTAAAATATCTCTGGCTTAGGTTTACAGTGTTCTTACTAAAAACTCTCATGCCTGTGTGTAAAGGTTAGACGTACTTGAAATATTCATGGCTTTTTAAATCTTCTGGCAGAGATACATTGATACCTAGTGATCACAAAATCATTCTTAGTAAGACAGTGTTTAGGTAGTACTCAGTGCTATCTGCCCATTAATAACTATATACTTTACATTATTAACTTTTTTTTAACAGCCCGTAATCTGTCTTTTATGTTTATGGTATTTCAACATCCTCAAAAAAGCTTCCTTAAAACTAATTTATGCTTTATAAAGAGATTTTTTTTCCTCAAGAGTTGATTAATTTGATACATTAATGAAAAAAAGAAAAAGAAAGACTTTCTATGTATTGCTACATTTTGTGTCAGTACTTCTCAGTCTGTGTTATAATTACTATCTTTATATGTTATCTTAGGAAGCGAAGGTGATGCACTGTAGGAACTGCTGGCCTTCTATTTTGCTTCCTCAGTGAGAACTCTCAAGTGTTCGGCATTTACATCTGCATGTTTTTCCTCACAGTGAGAGAAAGGAGGCCACTATTGATACATAGATTTACAGAGGATGAAAAGGGTAAACAGAGATCAGAGCAATGTATCAGATTCTTAGATGGCAAACCAGAAAGGTTTAAAGATAACTAAATTTTAGAACAGAATTTTTCCTGCATACAACTTTTTGCATAGCAAATGACTCTGTGTGTGAACTATATTGTATAGAACAGTTTTGGCTAGCCTGCACACAACCACTGAACAAACATATTATGTCAAACTTAATATGCACTTTCCATTTTCAAACAGAAATTACTTATAAGGCGTCTAATTTAACTTCAGTACATCAGATCTTTCTTATCATTACATCAAATAACCAAACTGTCCCTTCACTGGTGGAAGGGAACATCATAGTTACATAGGACTCCATAGATAATGGTTTACTAGCATGGCTGATTTCCAACTACTAAGGAAAAATATTCTTTCATATTGTTTTAGTTTGAGTTTATATTCAATCCTGAAAAAATCAATTGCTAAAAAATTAATATAAAGCAATGGGGAACTGGCATGATCCAGACATATTTCTGAATAGACATGGAGTAGGAACACATCACAATTTCAGACTGGCAGGATAGTCACTTAAATGGGTAAAGTTCCCACTTCTATAGCTTGAGGTAGATTCTCCAGAATTAACTCAAAAGCTGAAGTAAATCTTTTGAAACATTTCTGTAATATGAAAAGGGAAAAAGTATGCAAGCAGAAAGGAGGATGAAAAGAAAATTGTTCAATCTTTCTTTTAATTTCTAAAGCAAGATTTGTACAGACTTTTGATCATACTTCAGTTAAATCTTACAGTCCTGCCGGCTGCTTAATTCATCTCTGTAAACCTGTCATATCAATCTATGGTTGAGACTTATTTTTGTTAATCATTAATTAGTTGCACTATAGTATTAAGCTATTACTTGTATATAGCCACATCTTTTCTAAACTGGACTGAAGAAATGGATCTGTCAGGCCGATTAAGGAAGAGGCTAGAATGTTTAACTGTAGGCTGACATAGGAAGCAGTTGAATTTCATAGAAGAGCAGACACAGAGGCCTATAAGTGAAACAGACTAAATGTAAAGCACACTTCAGAATTTTGTTGTCTCCAGATCATGCAAGTACCTGTCCTAATATTAAGTAAACACAGAGAATAAAGTTACAATTGAATAGTTATTTGAAACTTCTTGGGTGAAATGAATCAAGATATCCAAGGTTTTCATAACTTGAGTTCAGTAAGCCTTTTTTCTGTACCTGGACACAGATTGATTTGAGACTTATCTTGCATTCATACATTAACACTGCTCCTTTTCTTTGTATTCAACACAGTACTGATAACTTTTAATATATTTTTTCTATATTTTCTCATGTTATATGGTACCTCTAGAGTGAGTTACAAGTGGAGTTACATGGATTCAGTAGACCCATGTGATTATGTAATTATAAGAGTTACAGGCTTAAACAAAACTTAGAAAGAATACATGGAATCAACTGTGGAAAATATCATGCCCTCCTTAACTGTGTTTTTGGTTTGGTTTTTTTTTGTTCTGTTTTATATGCATTCAGCACGTGTCTGGGTATTTTTCTCTTGCTGAAGTTTTCTTATCTTGTATAGCTGATGTTAACTGAGCAATATAACTGAGCATTACGTTGTGCAATTGGATTCTTTTATTTTACTTTTTTTTTGTTTGTTAAGGGTAAAGTGCTAAGCAGATGAAACATACTGCTAAATCATTCATATAAGCCACCCAGAATCCCAAGAAAATCTTTGATTTTCTGTCACCATATAGATATTTTAGGTTCTTGGAACAGGCACAACAGAAGACCATGTCCATACACAATGTTAACTGAGAAACAGAAAAGCTGCAAAATGTGGGGAGGAGTTTTAATTTTTAATGGGGGATATTATGAAGTGTTCACCAAGCAGGATTCTTATTTGGTTAATTTGGAAAATTCTTTCTCTCTGTCTACCACACTTCCTCAGTACTGTAGACGTCTTATCTGACAATTGGCTAACACAGAAGAAAATATTAAAGAGCAGTGGGAGAAAAAGAGGAACTTTACAGCTGGATTCCCTCTTGGTAGAGCACCACCAAGTCAGCAGGGATGCACTGGATACTCTAGGTGGTTGCAACGTTAAAATAAAACTTGTTACTCAGAAAAATTGTTTTCTTGTTCTAAGATAGTGCACACTAATTAGTAAAAAAAAAAAAAAAATAAAAAAAATTCTGCTACAGTCATATCTTCCAGTTTTTGTCACAGTGATTAAAAATAAAAAAAGTTTTTATATACTCTGTTAGCGAATTTATCTCAAGCACATTTCTGCAAGCCTACTATGCTGTAATAATCTTCTTCCATCTGTTCACACACTAATGAACTGTCTTTTTGTTGTTACTACCCTGTTGCAGTAATAATTTCAAAAGGTTGTGGGCTTTTTTAATCTGATAACCTATTTCAAGATTTTAGCAACATTAAAATGAATAGAAATTACATTATTATTTCAGTGCTGATTATAGGGATGGCCTAGACCTACAATAGCTGTACAGCAAATCTTCTTTTCCAAAACCAGATCTTTATTTTTTCATGAGTCAGTCATTTTTTTTTGACACAGATTAATAGCTCATAATTATGACTGACAGTCTGTTTATTCAAAAAATCTTTAATGAATTTTCTAATCCCACAAACACAGATATAAGTGTAAAGAAAATTTCCAGCTAACATTTAATATTCTCTGGGATATCCCAAACTAATCTTAATATAATGTGAATTAGAGTTGGAAAGTGTAAACTAAAGCCATCTTGAAAGAGAAATTTATGTAGATATACAATGACAGGTAAAAATCTGGAAGAGTAAAACCTGTCAAGGATTACTTAGAATAAACAGATGTAGTGATCTAACCAGATCTTTTTTAGATTGAAGAGCTTATTTTGAACGTGGTGTAAGGAAAAATATTCAGAGTGTGCAAGTTTATGAGAAATTCTTATTTGTTCCAAAAGCAATGGAACAAACTCCTGCATGACCATGAAAAAGTCTGTAACCAAATAAATATTTTGCTACTGAAGAAAAATTAACTGAATTGGAATCAACTAATGTTAATTATTTATATTTCGATTTATGCCATTTGTAAGCTGAAAGCTTCTAGTATTTGAAAATACACTCAGTTGTTCCAAGTAATACATTCAAAAATTTATATTTTTTAGCCAAGAACTATGTGCTTTTTGAGTCAGAGAATAGAGAGTGTGGTGTTTGTTTTTTTGTTTGTTTGTTGGTTTTGTTTTTTTTTTTCAAACAGCACGTACTCACATACTCAACCATTTAGCCTTGAAAATGGCAGAACAATGACAGACAGACTTAGTGCTGATTCTTTCGAGCATGTTAGTGGGGTAAAATAAATTGAAAGCTCATTTTGAGGCAAAATTAAGAACTTAATTCTAGGAAAGAGAGTGAAATATTTCTCACATATTTTAAAGATGAAATGCAAAATTGGAGAAAGGGATCGGGGCTTCCATTTTGATACTTATTCTCTGAACTGCTATTAGCACATCACAGTTATATTACACTTACGACTTGGTACAATTTCTGGACATAACCCTCGCCTGAATTAGTCTCAGCTATATCACAATCTAGGGCATGATAACAGTATTAACATTATAAACCTTATCCCTGTGTATTGAGCACATGAAGTTTTTAATGAAATAACAGTGTGTCCCTTGTGTGCACTGAAATTGCTTAGCAGCAGCATTTATGGAAATGTTATACACTTAATTTATGTTAAATACATTTAATTACTCTACAAAACTGACTTCAATATGATATAACCAGTTATTTTAAATGATAAAACAGAGATTTTGGAGATTTCTTTAATACCACCTAGAATGAAAGTTAATATTTTCTTTTGGCAGTTTCTTTTGGCAAGAGTTTAAAAATAACTTGTTTGATAAACAGACAAACAGACACTTTTTCAGTTCCAAGGTTTTCTCAGGTTCTGAGAGATAAAAATTACTATTTTGTATGGTTTTGTGCAATTTTTATAAAGGTTTATCTAGCTGAAGACCCGTGGAGCGTGTGAATTTAAAGTATTTGAATGGCTACTTTATATGTTTGTAAACTTCATCTTTGTTTCATGCTCTCAGACACCTATCTTAGTAGTTTCTGCAAACTGTTAAGATATATATATTTAATTAATTTGCATTTAAAATCTGGTAAGCTTCATAGTTAAGCTGATATTCAAATTGCCAATACACAACTACTGTTGCTATTCCGTCTGCTTTTCTTTTATTACTATTAATTAATAGCAGCAAATAATTATATTAATTGTAAATATTTTTGTCTTGAGACTGTAGTTAAATTTGAACTTGGGTGGTATTGTAGAAATATATTGCCAAAAATTAGAACCAATTTGCAGAAACTCAAATGCTGGTAATCCATACAAGTGTGCTGTGCAGGTTGAAGTCCTTATTATTTAGTCTGTGGTCAATACTTTAAATATACCAGAATAGAAGAGGTGAATTTAGTGGCAGCAAAGGCAGTGGAGTGGAGATAAGGCTAAAAGAAGCTCCAACAGTGCAATTTTGATAAACTGTACCTGATAAAAAGCTAGTACTGATTTTAGAAGAAAAAGTCCCAAAGCTTGTGAACCAGTGGTCCTTAAGAACAGCATTATCTGCCATTGTCTTTTAGTGTACCAAAGCTATATGGAATCATTTTGGGGACAAAACACTTATAATTGTATACTTGTCTGAAAAACAAAATCCAAATCCAACTATCTAAGCATTTCTAGGTGAAAAAAAATATTTTATCTCTGGGACTGAGCATATTTGTGGGTTTTTTTAATTACTTTAATTTAATCTCTTTTCAGAACTGAAAGACTCGTAGTGATTTTTTGCTTTACTGGTGTAATTTAGAAAGCAAAGTAATGAATTCAAACTGGTAGATTAAGTCCTATGTCCTACCCAGAAATTCTTACTTTCTGCTGTGTATTAAATGAAACATTTGGAAAGTTTATATATAGCTGTATTTAAATTCACCTGTGGGTGACCTGAGTTGTCCTCTGACAAGGGAAAAAATAGATTAGATTTATCTGTAGGTTTTCATGGGTTGCTTTTCAAAGTTTGCATGACATCTGTGGATATGAAATTTACTTACTATGAGTTTATTCACATTTAATCCTGGTGTTTATTTTCACTTAAATACAATTATCGTATGAATAGGGAAATAGGATTACAAATTTATGTGATTCTCCTTTATACTTATACTTACTAATACTTTAGCATGTACTTCATCAAAACATGATCTTTAGGTCTTCTCTCCTTGCTATTTTGAAATGATCCTCTAAGTTGTCCAGTTGATGCAGTTGTCTGTTCTATTCTCCTTTTTGTTGTTTGTGAATTGTATCATCCTCTATTCTATCCAAAGCAATTCTGAAATTTCGGAATCTTTCCTAGCCTTTTGTGGAGCAAGGTCTTTGTTCAGGTTTGTTTTGCTGCAGAATCAAGAATGTTCAAATAATGAGAATGCTATTAAAAAACATGATGGAGTAAATTGAATATGAATTTAGCACCAGCATTGTTTCTGATCCAGAACACAAAGGATTAAAAAAATGTTATATGCTTAGAATACATGAAATCTGCCATCACTTTTTAACTGTTGCGTTTGTATAATTTAATATACTATTCATTTAATAGTAGATAAAATATTTTTTATCATATTTGATAAAACAATGTTAATAGTGTAAAAAAAATACCTCTCAGTGAAATATTTAGGATCATCATACTTAAGGAAAAAAGATAATTCCACTCAATACATTCCTGTAAAAGAGATGAATTTTTACATTATTATTTGACAGAAAACTGTTCCATAAATGTTTTTGATCAGTTCAAATTCATATTTATTCTGAGGTGGGTGCGGATTTTTAGAGAAGATAACTATTTCAAGGATGCTATAGAGAGAATTCATTCCCCTTTTATCTGCCTGCTCAGTCTGACTTTCATTCTAGTCTATTTCATCATAGCTCCTTTTTTAAGGACTGAATGCTATGCAACAGAATTCTATGGATAAGGTGGCCATAAACCAAAAATGCATGTTTTATTGTGAAAGTATTCAGATTAATTGATTTTTACCCCAAAAAACACTCCAAGAAATACAAATAAAAGTATGGTCAAATACTGTTTATTTTCTTTTTCAATCTGAAGAATCTTTTTACTTGAAAATGTAATCACAGTGAAGATAGTAAAAACCAAGATATGAAACTTTGTGAGACTACTTCATAGAGGGAGGAACCAGAAAAAAAGTCTGCTTAAAATGTTCGCTAAATTCATATAAAACATTTGTTGTGTCATTAGGCACTATCTTATAATAAAGCTATCATAGTTTCATTGTCTCAGAGCAATGGAAGTGAAACCAGTCCTCTGCAGTAAGTTAAAGGTACAAGAACTTACTGTATCTCATGGATCATTACACATTTGTTTATGGAATACCTCGAGCAATCACAGCATTTCATAGGCAAAATCTACACTCTAAGAAGTTTTGTTAAGTTTTGTTATGTTAAAATTTGCAAACAATAAAGCGTAAAAGAAACTAGTCATAAAAGTAATTTCATCCATTAGAAAGGCTAGTCATAGTGCAATAGTTAATAGTCCTTCACAGAGTGTGAATTTAAGGAAACAAGGTGCAGTTAATCTGTGTGTTCAATTCTGTGGCATCTTCTGCAGTTCTACAGCAAAAATATAGGCTAGATATAAATACAGTGTGCTCATTTTCTCTAAGTCATTTATATCAGCAGAATTTTTGCTTGGCTGAAACAATTCCTCATTGCTTGCACAACATTATTCACTTTTATATCAGCTTCTAAATTCTGCCATCTAGTTCCTTCAAACTTCTACAGTCTGTGTAAAGCTTGATTTGAAACATTTTTAACATCTGCTGTGTCATTCGTTTAGCACTGTTGTTTATTTCATTGTTTATTAGCACCAGTGATGGTAATCTGACACCAAGGTCTTTGATATTGCACTGTCATTTTGGCAGTGGAAGAGTAGAGTCCTTTCTTTCCTCTCCTTTGGATCTCTGGCTTTTTTCCTGAATGCCAGTACTAATGTTTCTCCACATGGATGGTCAAGTCTGTGGCTAAGACAGTTACATGAGTCTAATCTGTCCAACTTGCTGTGACAATGTGGTGAGTACTCTCTGATTTTTATTTTTTTTCCAAATTATGCTCAAGCTGATATTTAACTTTTGCTTTTTTAGTATTTTTGGGTGGGTGGGTGGGTTTTCTCTTGGCTTATTTACTGAAAAAAAGCCTTCATGACTGTAGAACTTTTTAATTCTTCCAGCATTTGGGTCATGTATCCTTATTGCACAGTAACATTTGGTTAAAAAGATAAATCAATTTAGAAAGTGTTTAATAGCTTATTTGAGTCTAAAAAGGAGTAGAAGGCTAATTGGAGTGACCAATCCTTATATTCATACCACTGTTGTATTATATGTGATAGTGTAAATTTTATTTTCAAGGGGATTTTAAAGGTTTTGCTGATATTCTGACTACTATTCATTATTATCTACGAGTGTAGGGTCTTGCATATATCCTATGGAAGGCCTTTTGGAGGGCCTGTCTGATGGAGGGAAAGACACCAGCACAGCCCTTCTCACTTAGAAGAGGTATTTGCTTGGGAGGAGAGAGAAGAGGTACTTACATGTATCTCTTACATGTTTGAATTTTACTTTTTATACTGGACTGTCATGGAACTTGTTGCTCAGAGAACATAGTTGGTTTTAAAGATATATTTCATCTCAGTGCACTACAATTTACTATATGTATATGCATTAGTTTTTCCACCTTTTCTTAGAAGCAAGACTTGATGTCAGCTACCACCACACATGATGGCTGTTTCGATCAGCCATTAGAGCAACTTATATTCTGAGACCGGTCATAGGGTCTTTTTTTCTATACCACTTCTTTTATTTTACGGGAGACATACTGATGAGGTTTTGTTTGTTTGCTTGCTTGCTTGCTTGGTTTTTTTAGAAAATGTATGATTGACAAAGCCATTTTCTGAAAAAGGAAGTGAGATGTCAACCAAATTTTCAGTCAGATGTTAATCTTTTTCATCAGTAATAATTATATTGTGATTTGTAAAATTACCAAAGACTGGTTAAGAATAATTTTGCAATTTAGAAAAAAAAGATACTGAGTTCTTCAAGTAAATAGATAAATTCCTAGTGACTAACAGTTGATGGTCAAGAATAAGGAATATTTTTGTCTTACGTACTTTGAGATGCTCCAAAGTATACGGTTATGAAACATTTTCATAATTGTAGGGGGTTTTTTTCATGCACTTTGGTAAAGAGCATGAAAGGCACAACACTTTCTTATGGCTTAAGAAGGTTTGTTTAAAAAGTGTTTTATTTGTTCCATATCTGGGACATCGTTTGTCAATTGGCTGCTCGATTGGTTTTATACCACTGTTAGCCAATCTTTACATTGTTACATTATGCCTCATACAGAAAGGGTTATATTAATAATGGAACTGTATTAATTCTACTGGCAAATTCAGAATACTTTTGCCTATGACCAAGTAAGTAGGCTTTCAAGAAAAAATTTAAACTTGTCATGAACACTTAATTTTTATGTGGAAAAATTAACACAAGAGTTCCTAAAAGGTTATTTCTTCACAGCTATGCAAAAGATACGGTGGCATGGTAAACACTGCGAAAGACACAGTCGGAATTATAATTCTGTATTACTTACTTTTGTGGTTGTAGGGAGGTTTGCTTTCTGCAAAACCTTTCTCCTCTTTGACAGCATCTGTTTTCTTCTACTAGCAGCAAAACAGGGCAGGTCTGTTAGGGTGCCAGCAGCTCTGGATATTTTCTCTTCGCCCATGTGAATTGAGCTCACAGGTGTTCCGTATAGACTATGATGCACTGTGACTGCTGAATTCCTATGAAATTCAAGAATATTTGCCAAACTAAATTTCCGTATTTTAGTTCCAACAGCAATGTTTTCAATGTAGTCCTGATGGTATTCACAGATACAAGCAAGACACAATTTTGGATGTAAATTAGTATCTTTTATTAGATGTTCTGGTATGGTTAAGAAAAAGAAGACATACTTTAAGCCACACAAATCTAAGTTTCAGAGTATTTTTGTAGGAGTGTTACTCTGCTATTGTTTTTCCTTTGCCATCTTTCCTTCATCACAGGACATGGAACATCCTATGAGGAGTGGCTAAGGACTCCGGGTTTGTCTAGTTTGGAGAAAAGGATTCTGAGGGGCAACCTCATTGCTCTCTACAACTTCCAGAGGAGAGGAAGTGGAGAGGGAGGTGCTGATCTCTTCTCCCCGGTATCCAGTGATAGCATACATGGGAATGGTTCAAAGCTGCATCAGGGGATGTTTAGTTTGGACATTAGGAAAAATTTATTTACCAAGGGGGTGGTCAAACATTGGAACAGGCTTCCTAGGGAGGTAGTTGATGCCCCAAGCCTGTCAGTGTTTAAGGGGCATCTGGATGTTGCCCTTAATACCATGCTTTAACATTTGCTCAGCCCTAAATTGGTCAGGCAGTTGGACTAGATTATTGTTTTAAGTCCCTTCCAACTGAACTATTCTATCTCTGATGCCTTTGTAAGAGTTATTGCCTGACTTATTTTTGAGAGAGTCATTTGCCTTTGCCAGACTAATTTTATGGGATATTCTGCCATAAAAAACGTATTGTCTGATCCATATCCCATGCATTTGTGTTGATCAATGGCCAAATAACAACATTATACAAAGTAGTAATAAACCCCCCCCACCCTAAACACAACAACCCCCACCAAAAAACTATAAAATGTATTATGTTGCTATAAAAGTGTACATAATGAGTTAAAATAGCTAGTGAAATTTAAGGCTAATCGCCACTGGAACTGCTTGGATTTTAACCCTGAAAAAGACTGAAAGTGCTGGACTTGGTTTATCCTGTATGTTTTTCAACTTATTATAGATAACTGAATGAAAATTTATAACAAAACTTAGGCATGAAATTTCAAATTTTTTTCAAAGTTTTTAATCTCCAAAAATGAATAAATGAATTGATCTGACTACAATTTACTGTACCTGCATTTTGTATTTTGTCCTGCCCATGGCAGGGGGGTTGGAACTCGATGATCTTTAAGGTCCCTTCCAACTCTAACCATTCTATGATTCTATGACTCTATGATTTACCATATAGTTTAGTCTAGTATCAGACATACAATTAAAAAAGTATTTCTTTCTTCAGTCCAAGCTTCAGTATTTCAGATAATTTAATCATTGTAAGCAAGTATATATATAATTTCATATAATATCCATAAAATATAAATATTAAGCATGTAAATTGTAAAATATACAGGGATATAAATTTTACATATTTAAAAAAAAATCTAAATGACTCTGTTTTGGTATTTATGGCTGCAAAAAAAATTAGTATTATTTGTTAGTGACTTTTTAATAGCTGTTTTCCTTAGGAACTTGTACTAAATCCATCAGAGAAACTGGTAATACATAGGTAATACATAGCCAGTAGTTAGTGTTGAATATGTTAATTTCCTCAGTGCTATCCCTTTTTTCATATGTGGAGAATGAAGTAGTGGTACCTGGTAGTCTTATGATACTGATTGTTTCCCAAACAGATTTTCAGAAGATAATGTAGAAACTGACTTTACAGTGAGTGGGTAGGTAATTATGGCTGCATTTATCTGTCCAACAGTATAATAAATGTAATATCATCATATCATATCTTATCATATCTTGTCATACATAATATTATAGCATACCATACAATGCAATACAATACAGTAATAATAAATATGCGTGATGACACCCTTCATATTAGTGTTTTGTGTTGAAATGGTTAATGCTTATGTCTTCATTATGTTAAAGTCAACAATTCATACATGAAATTTCATACTTAAATATCATAAAAATGGAGGTCAAATGCTGAAGTGTTTTCATAGTGACAGATGATACATATTTCCCTATTTTAGTCTTCCTGTAAAATAAGTGTCTATTTTGCAAAGGTTTGGCTGTTATGTCTCTAATAGTGATTTAAAATTTCAACTTTCTGTGCAAGATATTGTATAAACTTAGTAGCTGTCAAGGATGAATTCTAACAGAAGGATGAAAATGTATATGATGATCAGTGAGATAAAAAAAGTTATCTTCATTTGCCTCTGTGTAGCATCATTATTGTATTGTTATAGTGGACTGCATGAGATTTGAATACAAAAAATAAATACAGTAGTTGGAAAGATGCTGCTGTGCTGCCCTAGACCTTTTGCCTGTACTGAAAATGAGAATTCTGTATAATTTTTATAGATTAAAAAGTGGGTATTCAGAGTGAAGGGTACCTGGTGTTGGTGCTGTTAGCAAATTCAGCATCAGATTATCTAGCCAGGTAAAACACGTTTTTTTTAAGTTTGCATTGTGAGAGTTATATCCCTGCTAACAATTCAAGATGTTTATAAGACATTATTTTTTCTTTCTTCAGCAGCTATATGTGTTTTTCTCTTGTGAATTATTTATATTTATGTACTGTACTTATGTACAGTATTTACTGTATTTATTATTTATATTTATGTACATCCATATATATATGTATAAATGTGTGTGTATATAAGCAGGTCTATCTACTTGAGACACGCTACTTTTATTTTACTAAGGATTTCTCTTTGATGGAATAGATTGCATTATTGAAATGAGAAAATGTGTTGTTAGCGTCAAGTACTGTCTCTAGCATTATGAACTCCGTTCTTAAAATAAATCTATTAACTGAATCATAAAAATCCTAAATCAAAATTCCTCTGAAGAAACTAAAATAACGACCAAAATAATGAATTCTGATATGCTTTTGGCTATATTGTTTTTCCTAATACCTTGATATTAATATCTGTTATTTTTTCTTTTTCTTTTTTTTTTCTCTTTTTCTTTTTCTTTTTCTTTTTCTTTTTCTTTTTCTTTTTCTTTTTCTTTTTCTTTTTCTTTTTCTTTTTCTTTTTCTTTTTCTTTTTCTTTTTCTTTTTCTTTTTCATTGGGATTCTGTGGAGGAAATTTGATTTACCTATTGTAGGAAGGAGAATTTACTTGCTTTTTGAAGGTAGACATAATGTTTCCTACCTGAAACTCACAAATAATGATTCCTTAAAAATGCACCCCGTGACAGAAAAGTTGAATATCTAAAATCTGTTATTTTCTTTTAATGTGTCAAATTTAGAGTTGGGCTTTCTCACACACACTTTTACTTGCCAAAATGTGAAAGATTTGCATAAAGCCTCTGAGGAAAAGACAGATCCTTGTGTCAAGCTTTGCTTGTGATAGATCAGAAAGTATTTGAAAGCACAAATTTTCAAACTCTGTAAAGCAGCCATTCTTGAGTGATAAAACAATGTTACTGGCCTATTTAGGCAGTTTCATAATGGGGGAATGTCACCCTAATTTCCCCCCCAGGGTGCGTCTTTCATATGTACAGCCCTTTCTATCACTTTCAAAAAGTTGTCATAAAACCTTTCCATTATTCCCAAGAATAATTCCAGGTTCAATTTAATGCTACGTTTTGTCTTTCATCTCTCTGAATCTTTTTCATCCCAAGGAGGTATCAGGTACATTTCTTGAAGTGAGATAGGCCGTTAAATATCTCCCCAGGACAGAATACTTCTTCTTTATTAAGTCCATAAAAAAGTAATAAAATAAAGATGTGGAAGACTACTTTTTTCCTGATAGGTCAGGGCGACCATCAAAGAAGCAGACATTGTATCTAACATCTTTTTTCCCTAGGGTGCATTCCTGTTCACTCTACAAAAGTGATAATACTAGGGCAGAAATAATTCTGGCCTCATTTGATAAATTTTGAAGACTCTAAACTCTTCTGTGTTAAATGGATATTTTGACATCAAGATACACAATAACATATTCTGTTAAATTTTTTTAAAATTACTTTGAAAACTAAATCCTTGCTTTCATACTTTTTTTTTTCAATATACCTTCACATACTTATTTAAAGCAATGTTATCATGCATTCTTAAGCAAATGTACAGTTAACTAAATCACCTGTGATTTAAAAGTGTGCTTTTTAAATGAAAATATGTGTAATAGGATTTTCAAGTAATTTCTTAAAATGGATCAGATTAAAAAAATATATCTGTCTGGAGTCAAACTTACTAAGGTCATCTACATGTTATATATTCTCTTATGCTTTGTGTGATAAAAGACTACATCAAGGTAGCAATATGACATTTGCACAGCTTCCTCTCTCTGTAATGTCCTAATGGAAATTTAAACTTTTGGGTTATACTAGTAACTCTAACCAAGATGTCAAAAATACTAGTTCTTGGTTCAAAATCCAAACATTATTTTGAAGGGGCTGTAACAGTAAGCGAGCAGATACAGAACTAGTAAGCTTGTAAAAGTGGAAATCCTCCTCTCCTTTTATGGAAGAGAAACTTATGAGGCTTGGGGAGAATGGAGAAGGAGTACACATAGGCAAGAGGAAGGATTGACTAAACCTTGGAGAAATTATACATAATATAGTAAAACCACAGGGGGAAGGACAAAAAAGTATATTTGAGTCTACAGACTCTTAGCTGGAAATAAGAGCTCAGTGTTAAGGGATTACATGCATTTATTTTTAGTAAAGCTCATAAGAGAAGGGAAAGGATAAAACTTAGGGGTTTAGTTATGTATAAATCTATAGTGCACAGTAGATGAATGGGATGATAGTAAAACAGTGATAAAGCAAATGGAATTATTTTCATTACATTTATTAAAGAAACCTTGGAAAGGTGGCAAGAATCAAACAGGCTGCTGTAGAAGGTGATTATGTACCCATTTTCATGAGGAGCCAAGCAGCCAGGAAAATGTAAAATTGGCAGAGAGGAAAAGGACTTTGATAAGAGAGGGGTATTTTGTTGTGATACATTTTGAATGGCAGTGAACCTGGGAGCAAACTTGACTGAAAATTTTGCAGAATACCTAAACCTGAGTTGCCTCAGGGCATGCAGAATTAGGTGATACATAACAGTAACTATAGTGCAATAACTGTGTGGGATACTTTATAAGTGACAGGTATATTACAGACGTTAATTAAGTGGGCAGGAGTGAAACCTTGCCAGCTACCGAGCATTTGATATGACCTAATAGCAACAAATCCCTCTCACTCACTTTTTAACAACAACAACAAAAAAGTTCAAGATGCATTTCTAGCTTCATCAGAGTACCAATTACCTGTTTGTGGTGTCTGTTTCTCTGCAGTTTTCAAGAACAATTGTATCATTAGAGCATTTAAAATGCAGTGTCGGCAGGAAATAGAACAATAGCTGCAAGCAAAAGAAATTACAAAGCATAGAGCCATTATGTGTTTTTTGTCCTCAGTGTGGTGCATCTTGGACAGCCTTTTTCTTTTTTCACTGCAAATGGAAGATAAGTCAGAAATACCCAAGATTTAGAAGGGCACCTATAAATAGTCTGAGAGGTTCAATGCTATTTTCTTACTGCTACTCAATGGTTAGCATTTAATATTTTTTAAAAAAATTAGACCCTCTTAAATTCTCTTGAGGAAACTTATGAAGAGTATAAAATCTCACAAAAATACAGTGAAAGCAGTTATTCTGTTCCATTTCCAGGTGACTGGAGCACAGCAGGAATTGTCTCTGTTAGATGTATTTAAACACCTGATAGTATGAATATTTTTTTTTCCACCAAACTTATCATAGTGTAAAAACCCTAACATTTTCATTTTCCTTAGATTAATAACTCCTTTCTCACATTTTCTAGGTTATATGAGCAGACAAATTTGTCTAAGGCTTAAGTCAGATTATCTCATCTACCTTTTTCAAATTCCTTTGTTCTGTGTAGGGCCAAATAGTAGCAAACAAGAAAATATTGAATCGTTAAGAGGTCTGAAGTACATTTATGCTAGGAACCTATCTTTCACTGTTGTAAATAAAAAATGCTTAGGTGAACAGGTACAAGAAATAAGTATAGAGTGGCAACAGTTCCAGATATTATCAACGTGAGGACTTCATAAACCATCAGTTTCATCTGGAACATCATATTTAATGGCTGTTGTGGCACCTACAATCCTTAACTGAATTGTTTTATACTTTTTCAGTATCCTAAGGCAAAGTAGTCCACAATTGCATAACATGGAGTATGGAAAAGATACTTCCTTCTGTTTGTTGCTACACTACTGTACTGCTTCATAACTTTATTGAGTACCTTCAATTCTTGAGTAACAAACTATAGCCAATAATTATTCCTTTTTTACCTTTTCTTGCTACTCATAAGTGAATCGCATTTTGTGACATCACCTTTCTGTTGTCTATTTTCTAAGATGAATAGTAGCATAAATCTCTAAGGGAATTTTGTATGAGGGCTGTGGCAAAGAATCTCTGCTTACTCAGAAGTTTTTTTTTTATGTGTGATTACAATTGCCACCTTTTTATTCTGCTATATTTTGTTCAATAGTGGGGAGAACCAAACTATGCACAATATTCAAGGTACAGAATACTATAAAATTGTCTTCCATTTGGTCTACCATCACTAAACCCTGAGGACACTTTAAGAAACTGTTGCTGCAGTCATCTCTGTGTGATTATATACTACATAATAATAAATATATTATACTACTACAATATAAATATATTATACTACTACTACATACTAATGCATATACATACATACCATGACCGTAGATGGACACATGGATTGTCTTCTTCCATATACTTTTTTTGGTGTGTACTGACAGAGAATTTCATTTAACATTTTTTCAGTCTATTACTAGTACAATATCAGATCATTTTGTGAGTCTGCTTAGTTGTTTCAGTTTTGTTTACCCTCTATTCCTATCATCAACTCTCTTGGATGGCTTGTCTCCACTCCCTTTCCTCAGTCCTATAAAAACACCACAGGACAAGTTAAATCATAATATAAACACCTTTGACTTTCTGTGAGTAATCTCCTATCTCTTCTGAAACCGACCCAGTCCATCCCCACACAAAATGCAGACTTTGTCCTAACAAACATGTACCTGCACATATCATATTATAGACAATTCCTATATTTTTGGGCCCCTGATGAGTACAGTTCTCTCTGCAGAAGAGATGGAGCAACATTTTAGTGGATATATACCCCACTCCAGCTGAAAAGCTTAGCCATTATTATGTAGAGAAACTAATTTAAGACAGTTGAGTTGGTCCAAGTGAAAGGTATTTTTTAAAATGTTTTGAGGATGGATTTTTGCAACTGAATGTGCCAAACAGTGCAACAAGGCAACATTTAAAAAATAGATTTCATCTGTAACACAACAAAGAGGCTGCTACCCCTGTACTCTATAATTAAATTAATCCCTCAGGAATTCTGGATTAAATTAAAATTAAATACATCCATTCAATCTATCAGGGAAACAATCTCTTCTATATGCCATGTTCCCCTTTAGATTTCTGTGGACTGTGTATAGAATATTCCAGAAGGTGGAAATGTCTTGGGAGTAAAAAGTGCAGGAATTATGATAATTTTGTACCATGGGTTCAGAAGAAATTTCCTATTCTAATCTGAATGGGATAGCACAAATGAGGTACAATTGATATTATGTAGGAAATCAGGGTACAGAGGTAAACTGAGGCCACTTAGTAGGCAAAAATTAAAATTGTGTCTGCCTTGTATTATTTTTTCATGGTTCATATTTTAATGATATGTGTTTTTAATTTGTGTTCTTCAGAGTGGAAATTTGTTACATTCCCCTCCAACTTGCCATTAGAAATAGCATAATTTCAGAAATGTAGGATGCTAAATGCTAAAATGCTTAGTTGCTGCAAGTATCCGGCTTCACAAGTCATATGCGTTATCAGGGTAAGGCAATACACTTCTGAAGAGTTGTACAAGAAAATAAAAAAAGGCATCAAAGAATAATGAGAGACTCATTACGGTATATTAATTCCAGGCAGCTAGTAGATGGGAGTGGAGATACTTCAGCAATTAACTTAGACTGATGGCATCTTACTTAATTCTACTACCATTTGCAATGACCAGCCAGCCAAAATCATTCATGCCTGTACGAATTTGGACAATAATATTTATTGTCATGAAAAAATCTTCTGCATCCATGTACATGTTAATGATCACTTCATAAATAGGGATGAGTACTTTCAGCAGTAATTTAAGGTGTAAAGGAATTACCTGAGCAGAAAATTCTGGTGTGAAAAGTGCTTTTGACCTTTGCTAAAACTCTGTTCAAGACTATGAAATACATAGTCCATATAATGGACAATGGACACTATGACTGGCAAACATCCTTTAGCTATTACTGTCATATAATGAAAATTATATGATATACATTTGAGCTGTACATTCAGTAATACATGATGTTCTATTAAAAAGTAACAGGGTTTGGGTTGGGTTTTTTTTTGTCTCAATGTGGTACAATTTGACTACTAGTGTGACTCACCGGTCTTTGAAATGTAAAATTGCAAACTAAAACTATTAGAAGTTCACTGTAAGACAGTATTCTCATTATAAATAATAATATCTTAAAATGGGTTAATATGGCCTATATATGTGATTCACTAACAGGAAACATAGGTGTGTGTGTTTCAAATAACTTTGTTATTTGCCCCGTTGGAGGGTCAGAAGTGGAAAAGCATGCAGGGGTTGCACCTGTGGGGACAAGAAGTTATGGCACTGCTCAGCTCAGTCATCCCAGGGCTTTGTCAGCTTCAGTTTGCAAAGTGCAGAAAAGGTTGTCTGAAAACATAACATCTTTAAAAATTCTGCATTCTTCAGTGGAGTTGTGGCTGGCTGCTGTTTATTTTTGCTTGTATGTATTTCAGGAGATGAATATACGTGAACTCATTCTGCCCTATTCCAAAATACCTTTTTTTGGACTATTTTAATCTTGCAAGTAGATATTTCACTATCTTAGTAGAAGGACTAGAAAGACTGTAGATATATCTAGTTCTTTCAAAATGAGTTGTCATGTTTGCCCTTGTCTAAAAGAGCAGGACTTCAACAAAGAGAAGTATCAGAAACAGATGTGACTTGAAAGAGTTGCTTTCTGAAAAAAATAACCAAAAGTTGAAATTAATGGATAGCCTGCATGCGTATTCTTTAGAGTAGCACAGTGCTCTGAAAGCTATTGAGACAAGATTTACAGCTCCCAAAAAAAGCCCTGTAACTATTCTCTTAGAACATGCTCACCCATCTGCTCCCTATGAATGTCTAGACAAGTGAATTTTAAGCCTGTTTCTAATTCTACAGAGATCTGGCAGCTTTTGTGTGACAATCAGCAAAATACTAAATTTAAGGAATAAAAAGTTTTATTAAAAAACACCTTAATCTCTGCTTTCCAAATAATTTCCTTTTACTTAAAATGTCCAATTTTGACGATTGTAAATGTCTGTTAGTAGCAGAGTAGTTCAGAATAGTATCATTTGTCTATGGAATTCCTCTTAGATTTCTGTTCTGTTCTTACATTTGCATACTGTACTTAGAGGAATACATTTTTTTATTTTTTATTTTTGGCTTCCAAACAAGCTGGAGAGACTGATTTTTTGTCTGTTTCAGTCCTGCTTTTGTTGACGTGTTTTAAGTGGACAGTCGCCTGGTGCTGGTTAGTATCTTCAAGCTAAGCCCAAGTGAGAAGATAATCAAAACATTGGTATCATATTCTGTTTTAAAGGAGACATTATTTTAGAGACAGAATTATGTGCGGTATATTAATTTAATGACAGGAACTCTTCTTTGCATTACTTTTCAACTTTTTTTTAACTTAAATTTTCACTCTGATTGTATACTATTTATATATTTATATATAATTTGATGAATTTTTAAAAACAATTTGATTTTAGAATTTTACTGTTACCTGAAGTAACCTGAAAATTAGGAAGTTAAGCTCATTATTTCTAGCTATTGTGCTTGAAACTGAACACAGGTTCCACTGTTGCTTAGAAGACTGAGTTTTAAATGTAATTTTTTTTTTTTTTTCCCGCAATACTGTATGTGAGAACAGAATTTACTCCAAATATAGAATTTATAGATTTATAGAAAATATAGACACTGGTGGTATGACATAGCCCCGCTTTGTCTTCGTACACAGTAGTGAGTTTTATTTTTCACTAGAAGCTGCTGACTATGCTGTGAAAATGAACTGTGCATTCCAGCTCATTTAGCTAAAAGGTGTGGCCTTTTCACGCTGTCATATGTCTTTTTATACAAAAAGTATTGTGCAGTGTGAATGATTCTTCTTGGTGCTCCAGATTTCCTCTTCTAAACTAGGGAGGCCCTATGAACACGACACATTGGCCAAAAAATACACAATTATTTTTCCAGATTCTGCTCTTACGCAAATGCTTTAAACTTAAATTTTTAATGAAAGGATGAGTTTTTGGAGGAGGAACCAGCTGGAATAGTGATTAATAAATTAGCATGGTTGAGCCATAGAGGGTAGGATTTTTCAGAGTCTCCTGAGCTGTCTGAGGTGGACTTTTTTTAGTAGTAGGTGCTGTTGAGTTAAGCAATAGTGAGACCTAATTATCTAATTAAAAATAATTCCATTTACGTGCTATGCCACTCTAATGCAATATAACTATTATATATATAGTCTTTGAATCTTGGAGAAATGCTGCAAAATATCTACATTAAATAAGCTTATATTATTTCTTCCTTTTTACATAGTGTTCCAGTAGAAATTGAGTAGGATTTCTTGAGAAAATGAACATGCTTTACTGAAAAGTAAAAAAAAAATTAAATACAAATCCTTCAAATCCTTCTTAACCTTCAATAGGATATTTCCAGAAGAAGATCCATATACTAGAAATGCAATAGGACAGCATAGAACTATTAGAAACATAGAATTGTAGAGTCATAGAATTATTTAGGTTGGAAAAGACCCTTCAGATCAATGAGTCCAACCGTTAACCTACCACTACCAAGTCCACCACTAAACCCCATCTCTAAGTGCCAGTCGAACATTATGTTTTTGCTGATCTGGACTTTAATTACATGCCAGAAAGTGGCTCCTAGAATGTAAAAAGCTACTTACAAATATGCTAAAAAGGCTGTTTTGCAGGAGGCAAAGCACTAGGGCAAAGAACCCATTGCTAGAGAAAACACAATGGGTTATATAGTTCCAAATTTTATTTTTTTTTACCATGTACAAGTACATTTGTACATTTTTTTCTTTTTCAGTAAATACAAGCCATATCAGAATGTGGAGCACTGTGAAATTGTCATATTCAATATTATATGTATATGGTGTTATATTGGTATAATAACAGTCAAGCAGCCAAGGTGGGGCCTCAAAGCTGGATAAAATTTTTGTAGAAGATACTTAGACTGAAGTGAACCTGTGGTTTGTGGAGCTACATCATGTGGTTCTGAGGATGAAAATACTGGGGCGTGGGTAGTGCCCACATTCAATATCATATAGAAAATTCAACTCTCCAAAACTCTGTTTCTTCAGCTTAATAACTTCATAAAATCCTTATTTATGATTTGGAGAACATTTACCAACATCTGAAGGAAAAATGTAGCTTAAAATATTCAAAGACATAAACTATAGTCCTCTGTTTGCTATTATTTTCATGAAAATGTTGTATATAAATTGGGTACCATCTTAAAAGATTTTAGATAAAAACTATAATGCAGGGAACAGTATAACCACCTAACAGAAAAGTAAATGGTTTAAAGATTAAGTAATTTCTAAATTGTCAGAGTGAAGTGATGAAAGAGCTGGAACCAAAACTTAAGAATAAAGTGATGCAGAAATATGTGTCCCCAAGGAGGGGGAAAACAGTTTCTGACAATAAAATATACCAAGATCTTACCATGAAATCTGCAATAGAAGAGTTGTGTGACATTTTCTCTTGTCCTGTTGTCTTGTTACCCTGTTAAGTCCGTGCTAGTGGACTGTTTGGTTTTTTTGGTTGTTGGTATGGTTTTGTTTTTTTCTATTTTTGTTTCCAGTTCTTGGCTGGTATTTATTTTTTTGAGATGAGATGGAAATTGGAAATAGATTTTTGATGTAAAATTTTAATCATTTTTAAGTCATCACCTTTTATTTTGCATGTTGGACAAGAATGCACAATTAGGGATACGAACGTTTTCTATATGTCCTTTTCATGGTGTCAGGTACATTAATTTGGAAATTACTGAGTAATCCTACAAACCTAAGTAATCATGAATGAACATAGATACCTTTTGTCCACAGAAGCAATTAATTGCAACATAGGGATATGCCAGTAGTGTTTTATTGTGCCTCTTCTGCTACTTACCTCACTGTGCTCAGGGATGATTAGGGCAGTGAATTTAGTACTGCCTCAGAAATAATCTGAATCTTCTGACGAAACATACATGAAATGGAAACAGTAATACGTAGTGCACTGCATCCCAGAAATGTAATTGTGTAATGTTTTGAGAAGAAGAAGAGTTGATTCATTAGGTTAGGCTGAACCACCTAGGAAATAACATTTGCTGACCAAAATGACTATTGCATTGTAAGCTATTAAAAGTGTAAGTCAGTGATAAGTATAATACAGTAAGTGTCCACAGCTATTAGCTTACGTAATGTGTGGGCATAAATCATTCCAATGATAATGTTGGCTTCAAACCAAACTCTGCTGAAAATTGTTCAATATTACTGTGCTCACACCTGTGAAGGGATTTCAGGTGGTTATATTGCTATGACAAGAAAATTTCAGTAACTGTTTCCTTCTATCCTTCGAATCTTCATTTTTAAGTTAATGATGAAGATGCCCTTGCATCCAAATTGCATGGTGATGATGATAATTTTCTTAATTTACATGAAACCATTTTTGGGGTAACATCCCTTGAAACAGCATTTTTTTTACTTTTGTGTTAGTCCTTTTCCTGATATATTTCTATGCATTGCATATGTACCTTTTACCATTTTTTTTAACCAAGTGGTTTTTTATTATTATTTTCCCCTTTACTGAGCAAACAGATGTAGTTATTGTTGGCAAGAAAAAGCACTTCAAATTTGGTTGTGGAATTGACACTCCTCTTCCCTGAAATGCTGACTCATAAAAATGCATAACAAATATTTGCTGCCACGGAACCTGTTATTCTATATGATTGTAAAAATTGGTGAATGTGTCTACGACATCTAAAGCTCTATTAGAAAACTGGAATGGGTTAGCAAATTGAATAAAGTATTTGTAAGCTGTGACAAAGTTGTATGAAATATTTGACTCTGGTTTCATAACTGCTTTTTTTCGCCTTGTGAAACTTACGTACATTTTGCTCGGACAGTTTTGTTGAATCATAAGCAACAGGTCGCTAATAAACACAATGGACCAGTTTTCAAAGTTGTAGGTCTAAGTACTCATACAAAAGTGCTCTTAAGTGTGAAGACCATAATACCTTTCCCGTTATAACAACACTTTGTATTGCCATACTGCATTCCATTAACAGATATCACCGTACTTTGCAGCTGCTAATGACTTGAGTCCCCTAGTGAAGAAATGTTGCTATTCCTGTTTCACAACAAGAGGGAGTAAATATGACAGAGATTGCCTGCCCTCTAATGACAGTGTAGGAGTTGGAGAGGTGAATCAACTAGGGAGTAAAATGTATAATTTGAAGCACTTTTCTTTTTATTGATAGTGATATTCAGCAGCTTTCTTATTGCCGCTTAGCTGGACATACCAGGGAAATTGCCCATTCAAAGTTGTTTCTACTTTAAAACAAATTATCTCTGCGGGTCCATTGTACCAAGCTTGCAAGTATCCCTTCCCTTATTCTGTTCACAGTTTTGCAAAACTCTGTAACCCTTTCAAGAAAATTGTTTCCAGGCTATATTTCTGCCTTAGCAAGCAGTTTGGCAAGTTTTCCCATCTGTGTTTGTATTATGTGGCATGTTGTGTAGCATCAGTGAAGGTGAAAATTCAGTGTTTCCCCCTACTACCTTCCAAAATTGTTACTGAATGTAAATCAACCTTCCCAACCCTCCCTCCACAATGATTTGGACTTTTTCTCATGATAATGTGTTCAAATAGCTCTTCCACTATACTGGAATATGAACAGTGCTTATGAAAGCACTGATACTGCTTTCATACTTTAGAGGCAACATAATAATGGCAGTATGCATTTTTTTGCTGTGCCTTTGAGAACGAACTGGGAGTCAGTGAAATTACAACATGCCTCCTTCCTACTGATAACTATACCCTCATAAAGTGGACCCCGGATGCCAAGCCTAGTACAAAGGCAACACCTTCTGTAAAAATTGTAAGGATAAGCTGAGAGCCATCTTCCTTCCTTATTCCCTTTTCTTTCACCCAGCTAATGAAGGAAAGGGCAACCATAGCTTTATCATTAAAAGAGTTATGGATTTGGGGAAGGAATGAGTCTGCAGGAATGGAAGACATGGGGAAGACAGAGTTAAGTAGACCAGGATATGGAGCTGTAGACAAGGGAGTGCTACAAATGTTTGATATATATCCTATCTGACTGGCAAGAGTGGAGTCCTAATTTATGAATGCTTGAATACAGCCATAACACACTTTAATACTTCAGGTTTTCATACGTAGTGATTGTACAATGCACTACTTCACTGTAGCTACTTCTCTGATTTTTTTCTTAGTCATTAATATTGGGGAACTTAATGTTCTTTTTCTACATTCTTCAAAATAACTGATTCTTTTATATCACAAACATCCTTTCTAATATGACAAAAGCAATGCTATATATGTTCCAGTAAAATTGTAAGTGGAGTTTTTCTATTATTAAACTATTACACCTGTATCAGATATAGTGGTCCATAGAATAGTGTTTTTAAGCCTAATCTCTTTCAACTTTGTTTCTAGAAATTATTATTAAGCAGTGGAATGAGTTATAATGAATGATGCACCTGATTGTATGTTGTATGCTAAGATTTCTAAGAAACTAGGATACCTTTTTATCACCAGCCTTTTCCTCCTTACACATAAAAATGTAGAAGTGCTCTATAATTTCACCTGAAAAAACAAATCCATTGGGTATGGATTTCCCCCCCCCGCCCCAAACTATTTAAGTAAGGGTACATGGATTCCCTCAGAGAAAGCAGGTTTAAACCTGAGATTTTCCATACATGAGTGCACACATCTTCTTCTAGTGTTCAGAGAGAATATGTTCAAAGAGACATTAAAAGAGATGGGGTATTTCAATCAGTGAGAAGGGGGAAAAAATAAAGGGAATCTCTACCTATTAATTTACAGTACAAAAATTGCTTTTACTAGACAGTTTTTACCAACAAAAGATATATTCCATCTGTGTCCCTCAGACTACTTTTGTATATTGAAGAAAATGTAAGTATTCTACATCAGTGTAATGCCTATGTTACTTAATGATTAGAGCTAAAAAGATAATTGATTTGGCAAAATGATGAAAACATATAATTTGATAGTTTAAATGTGCATTTGATATACTACTTCAATTCAAACAAATACTTGCCACTGTTGTGGATTAGAAGCGTATTAAAGATTTATCACATCAGGAATATAAATTCAGCAATAAATAAATAATAAAAAAAACCTTCACAGTTACAATAATATGATGAAATACTAAAGATAATTAACAGAATATGAACTTACTCAATTGCTTGTGTGAGGGACTTGTCACTTAACCTTATGTTTGTGTGTTACTTGTTTTCTTTCAATACGCTTGCTGTCATGTTATATAAAAACGCAGTCATATATACACATAGCTGCATAAAACTATCACTAAATGATTATCTAACAGAACAATTAAGTGTTGTGATATGTCCGAGGATATCTACGTTGTGTTGGAAAGAAATGGAAATAAAAATGAAATTTGCAAATGTTGTGACAATCTAACTGTAAATCAGGTAGTTACTTTCAGAGCAAGTATGAGTAAATTCTCAGGAGGTGGAATTATTGGTACCAGGAATTCATTCTCTTCCATGGTCATCTTTATCTTGCAGTACACACAAGGCCATTATTATTTTTAAGTGTCTTCTCCAGTAGTAGTCAGAACTTGCTTAAGGCAAGTCCCTGGACTACTTCTGCAGCATTAAATTTATATCTGATAATGAACATTAACCATTTGGGTTCTATACATCTGTACTGTAAATTCTAGAATGCTGCCAGTAATTTGGATCATGTAATTAGCTCATACAGGTGGATGACTATGCACTCAGATATGCTGCATCCAGAAGCAATTCATTTGTAGGGTGATGGATATTGGAAACAAAAATAAAACAAAAAATTCTATTGAATTTATTCTAGAGGAGTCAGTGACACAGGCTATCTTAATAACTCTCACACTGTATGTACAGGGTGTCACTAATATGATTCCCAGAAGAATTTCCACAGCAGAATAGCTGATAATATTCCTTCTGCCCCAGAAGATAAAGAAGGTCTGCCTTAGACTTGGACATATCAAGAGAAATTTCAAGGACCTTCTTTTCTTTTTTTTTTTTTCCTTGTCTCTCAATTACTTCATTTGCACATATTTGTTTCTTCAAGGTGTGCTTTTTTTCACTCTTACTAATTGGCTCTTGTTAATCATTCTCAGTTTTGATCCCTTTCCTTCAGTGTACCTTCATATTCTGTGGCCACCAAATCCCTTGAATAGGAGAGTACTGTTGATAGTTCTTATTGGTGAATGGAAAATTGGCTTCATAGTAGAGTTTTCCAGCAGGATGCTTCTTTATATGGCAGTGAAGTAGGTAATGAGGGAACACAGTGTGCTGAACACAGGGAACTGAAGGACCAGATGAAATTCTGCAGTGCCAGTCTAGTCATCTTCACTGATGGGCCATGTAGTCATTTGTGAGAATATTTATTACAGGGAACTGAAGTATCACGAAAAGAGGTTGCTTTGCAGGCTTACTTCTTCTGCAGCTTTTCATCTAGTTTTTCTATATCTATCGCTTATTTCCTCTGTTTAAATGTGGCCCATCTTACTTCCCTAGGGAACTGCCATGTCATATTGTATGTATGTCCATATACATGTATGTCTATTTATTTATTTTCCTATTTATTTATTTTATTTATATTTTATTTATGGATTAAATTTTCATTTCAATTCTACATCATTTATGAGAGAGACCTTCTGTGCAGATTCTTTCTTAATTTGCTCTGATTTTCTCCTAACAATTGAGTCTGTACAGCATTAAGGTCCCATACAGTTTTGTGGGTTTTTTCAACTTGCATGCAATTTAAATGAATTTACAAAATGTAGCTGTGTTTTTTCGTCATTTCTCAACACTGATACAAAGAAATTCAGTGAACGTACCTTACAGTCTGTTCTGTTGTTAGGGCTCAGCAAAATGTATGTGGCAAATAAACTTCTCTGCTAAGTAACAGGATCTTTCACCATCAACCCCTGTGAGCTTCAAAATATTAAATTGTACATTTCGTAAGGCAAAATCTGATTTAAAAATCTGATTTAAATCTTAGTGTACATTAAATCATAGCTCCCACTTGTGATACAATATCTCTTAAGCGATAAAATATTTAAAATGGAAGATTGACATAGTAATTATTGAATTGAAAAGAATGTCATAGGTGGCAAAGGGTCATAACTGTAATTGACTTGCAAGACTCAAGGATTTATGTTGCTATGAGAATTTTGTTCACCATCATCCTATTTTTATGCTGGGAGCCTAGTTTTGTGGTACTTTTGGCAGGCTCCGCTTGAGAGAATTCATCTGTTTACTTATTATATACACGTATTTTCTGTTTATCTCGTCATGTTTGTGAGCTCAGGTTTCATAATTTTTAAAATGTTATTTTGCAAATGCTTGCATGTTTACAATGAAAATGATATAAACAATGGAAGAATACAATAGCTGAGGTTACGATTATCTGGGTCAATATTACAGAAAGAAACAGACACTGTACAGTTTTGTTTTTAATATCTTTTTTTAGATGTGGAAGATTTCTGTTTTCTTAAATGTTTCCCATTGCCTCTCCTATCCTCATGGTTAAGCATACCATGATGATAGGAGATGCAATGGGAACTATTTAAGAAAATATGATATGCTTAACCATGATGACAGAAAATCCTCCTAAACCTAAGTAGCATTTGGAAAAGTATGAATTCTACTCCTAACTGCAACATGAGGAAGGCAAGAGATTTAAAAACCTTCTAGAGATTGTGTTTTCTGAAATGTCTTACTAACGTTGGTTCATTATTAACATCTTATTTTAACATTTGGAATTCTTGCATTCAGGCATTAAGTTTCTTTGTTGTTAGATTTGGCTTGGGTGTGAAGAAGGGGCAGAAGAAAACTAGAAAAATATAATCATGGTCCCACTATCCAGATTAAAAGCAGATATAACAAAACTAACTATAGATAAGTAAAAGGAAAAAGTAACCATAAAATGGTCACTTTGGTTGTTTTACATAAACCAACTGTTGGATGCTTGCCTTCACATCAGTTGTTCTGCATGCAAGTAGTTTTGTGTGTTTATTAATCACTTTATAGGGGACTTTCGTCTAAGGTGCTATTAATTTGATTTAGTGTGATTTGGGGGCAGGGGAATGCTTGTGTTTGGTTGCTTTGGTTATTTTTATCAGACTAATGTCTTTCATCTAGAGTTTGCTACAGATGGGAGATTAATCCATTAATCCCTACAATTCTCCCTTGTGACTTACAAAAAAGCCTTTATTATCCAACCTGCACATCAATACAGTCAAAAATCTTCAAGTATTTGCTAGCTGTTAATTATGAGTTTCCTGTTCTCTGAACCTCTCACTTTACCACATAAAAAACTCCTCTGGAATTTTTTTGTTAAAGAAGCAGATCACCTACTTTGTTAACATCTTTCTGTTCCCTTCTGGACTTGCTTATTAGCAGGTCCAGTATGGACAATACTAAAATAAATGAAGTGCTTATAAGAATGGATGTTCTAAATTTTCAGTGTAGATTTTGTAGAACTGCTGTTACTTGTTTTTCAGTATTTGACAATTGCAGATTTAGGTTTAGCTTTGTTTTTCCTCTGCTAGGAAAAAAATTACACTTATCTCCACAGATTTCTTTTTCCTATTTAAATTTCTCTTTTTATTTGGTTTTATGTTTGTATCAGTCATTTTGTCAAAGACTAAGGCAGGTTGACATGAAATACTTAACAAAAGGAATGATTTGTATCATATAATAGTGAAATGAAACAATTGCCAGAAAAAGTGAAGTGAGAATGAGCAAAGATACCTTCTGTGTATTTGTGGATATTTTTTTCAAGTGTTAACCTAATGACTAACAAAATATATTTCAAAATACCTCAGAAGCTGCAAAACTACAAATTGTCCTAGGCAGGTCTGTGCATAGAAACCTATGTGGATGGTTCAAGACTAGTTACACTTATACATTTGTAAAATCATGTTACTCGACTAAGTTGGGAAGAAGATAAAATAAAGAGAGAAGAAGTGCCAAAAACCACATAAAGAACTTGTTTCTTACTGTGAGAGTAACTTAGAGGCAAAGAAGGTCCTACAAGAGAGCCCTGCAAGTTTTGTCAGAGGATGAGGGTTTTTTTACCTATTTTTATCTGAAGCAACATAGAATTATGCCAAAACAGAAGAAGAAATTAATATAATGACAAAGTGTAGGGGAAAAGGGAAACACTATTTTCTGGTAAGACTGAAAATTAATGGGATTTAGCTGGAAGACTTCTGAATGAAAGGCAATGTCATTTTTCAAGCATTTCAAGGAGTGGTGATTAAAGAATGAGGAGAGTAGTGAGGAGATTTTTGCAATTACTTTTATTTTAATGACCAGTAATATGATTCAACACTGCAAATGGAAAATTTAAGCTCAATATTTGCAATGTTTTTCTGCTGGCAAAATCTACTAGAGGTAGGAAAATCTCTTCACTGATGATTTGGGAATACCCTCATTTGATTCATTTAATGCTACACTTGATAAAATGCTTGGAAATAAAGTGTAGAGAACAAATCTGTATTAGAAAGAGGTTATAAGCATCTAAAAAATCTTATTTTTATTCTGGCCACAGAATAAAATGTTCACCTTACAAAAATACAGGCCAAGACATTCAAATGCCGTTTTTCTTGATTAAAAGATTTAGCCCATTAATCGTGTTAAGAGAAAAAAACTTCATTAGTTTTCTATCTGAATATTCCTGAAGTTGTCGCTGTGGTTTTCATCTATCGCTGAACTTGTTTTTTAAGATTTAAGGGAGGTTGGTTTTTCTGTGACAGCTGCAGTCATTGTAATGCACAATGTCATGAAAGGACAGTACAATGAAAATATAAAAAGCCAAGCTTGTTGCATATGTATGGCCTGTGAGTAGCTGAAACTAAATTTTGTCGATTTGTGAAGTCTAAAATACAGTTGGGATTACATCAGATTTACCCTTCAACTATTGTAAGGAAAAAGAAATACACGTTAAATGAAACACTCTTTAAGAAACTTCATCTCTCTACTCCCCCTTTAAAGCTATTTTTTCTCAGTGTCCTACTTTTTAGCTGCAGTTTACAGTAACTGAGCCGTGGTATTTAATTCCTATAAAATGTTACGAATGGTGTCATTCATTAACTTTGACAAAAATGCTGGCATTGATTTGAACTGGTGGATTCAGCTGTGTTCATGTGACCTCAGTAGATTGAATCAGCATTGTTTTATTAGATTCTCAAAAAATTCAACATTTTGAAATCTTTTTTGACTTTGTGAATATTCGCTAGTTACATCTAAGCACAAAAACTTTGTGCAAGGAAGAAAGCTTCTTCCTATATTAGAAAATTTCATCAAATAAAAATCATTCTCTGTTCCCTTTTATTTTCTGATATTTGAATTTGGCAGCAGCTAAGCAGTGTAATTTAGAATAAAACTGATTTTTTCAGAAAATGTATTTTATTCAAATACCATTCTTATGGCATACATAAAATTATTTTGTGCACTTTATGTTAAAGTAGTTGCATGTGGGAAGTGTTACAAATTATTTTATTGCAATAGTTTCCAATACATAAAAACAACCAGAAAAACAGAACAAAACATAAACCTCTATTTGCTAGTTGTCCTAATTCAGTTAGGAAGCAAAGGGGGAAAAAAAAAAAAACCCAAAAAAAGTTGGAAGGTCAGCAGACAAAAATAGCATATGGAAATGATCCGCAACACTGAGAATATCTCACTGTTAAATATCAGTGCCTAGAGCTCACATCCCACACTAAGATCTGGACATATGTGGGTGTTTGTTATATATGTTGCTATTTAGCCCAAAGTCGATTTTCAAAGGGAGGCAGCGATTTCACTTATGGAAATACTAGAGAGCATCAGCATTCTCTTACAGCAGGCTTTTGAACTTGCTCCAGTGACAGTTATAAAGGCTTGCAATTTACAGCCAAAGTTTTTGGCTTAGTCCATCCCTGACTATTTCTTTTCCTCTGTGAACTGGTGAGGGAATGGGGTAAAGACAAAAAAAGGTTGTCTTTGCAGACCTTTTTCTCTTCCCTTATACATAAGACAATGGTTCAGAGGATTCCATATCTTTCTTGGAGCTGATCTTTTTGTTCTTTCACCTGCGTTGGACTCTAGCCATAAGCTGCAACAATGCCATTTATAATCTCATAAGGCAGTGCTAAACTTTAGTATAATGAAAATAACTTTACCTAGCTGAAACTGTAAGCAAAGACATCCACAGGACTCATTTAGTCAAAAAGAAAAACTTACCAATGTCTTATACTTAACTGGTCAAATCCAGTTTGTTAAATCTCTTAATTACAATAGAAGGTAGGGAGGCCACGACAACTAAAAAGGAAAAGACACAATCACAAACATATGTAAGGTGGCACCGTGGTTGACAGAGGTAATCAGCTGGATCAGTCAGCCCCAGGCCAGAAGAGAAAAGAAGTGGGTATGTCTCTACTTTTGCAAGTGCTCTCTTACATAGTCTTCCCTCCCTTTGGCCCTCCCTCCTATTCTTATTCTTTCCTTGTATTAAAACGGACTCTGATGTTACTTGCCATCTACTCTGAGTCTTTCAGTAGCGGAAGAGATACCATCACAATAAAATGTTTGATTTGACATTTTGGGACAGATTTTGGCTTATATTATAAACTCAATAAAGGTTCTACTTTGTCTGACCTGCCTCTGTATCTGACCAAACTCTACGTTGGACCGTGGCAAAAAGAGATGCTTCTCAGATAATGCCTGATCAATATCTGCAGTCTGTACACCTTGTACTGCCACAACAGCCACAGGATTTCATTAGAGTTGTCAGAGGGATATCTGTGCCTATTCTATTTAATATCTATTTACAGACCTCTTGTCTGTGAATTTCCTGCCTTTTTAAACTTGCTGAGACTATTTGCGTACACAACTTCTTATGGCAACAGATTATAGAAGTTCACTGCCTGCTGTGGCAGGGCTGCTGTACAGGGTGAAAGGATTCAGCAATGATAAGTTTATCCATTGATATTCCAGGTGAATCAAAGTAGTCAATACCTGAAGAAGAAATGTTTTCTTATGTTGTAGTTACGTTACATTCTGCATCACTGGAGCACGGTAGTTGGAGCAGTGTGCATCTTTTAAATTTGAAATCACTCTGCCTTTATCAGGATTTCACAAACAACTACTTTTGATGAAATGTTCATCTATGCCATCTGACAGGATTTGTTTCTTTAAAAGCTATAATCTGATGTGAAGCAGTAAACTCTGTATGCCAAGGCAAATACTAGCATGCCTGACTTGGTACAAGAGAATCCATCGGGCTTGTCCAAAGAAATGGCATGAAACAAAAATACAGTCTGAGGGGTTTTTCAAAGCATCTGCAAAATGTTTCTTCCTTCCACCTTCTCCACATCTTGAAAAACATATTAGTAGAGCATACCAAAAATGTCTCCAGAAATCTATCTTCAATGAAATATTGAAGAAATATTTTTGTATTCTTGAGGAGCAGGGACATTGCACTGACAGATTTGGGTAATTTTTTGGACACTGAAGTATTTCTTCATTTGTAGAGGTCTACTCATTGACATGCAAGTTTTAGAAGTGTTGAAGTATCTTAAGAAAAGTTTTGAATTTTCTGTAAAAATAACAGTGCTGTTTCTAAAAAAGTGTCACAAAAGCCTGAAAACGAGGAGCTTTATTCTTCAAGATCTTATATAGCAGCTACTGGTATCACACGTCCTGTTGAATTAAGCACTTTTCACAGTACATGTCTTTTTTCCAGTGACATGTAAAAGTTCCTCCTTATTTGTCATAATGCCCTAAAACATCAGCTTTCTTTTATGTTTTCAATCTTTAAAGTTATGGTGAAATTACATATAGCTGAACCCATGTAAGCTTTACTGTGGAATGGCTTCCAAGAGCATATGAGCTTCATATTAGGTTCTAAAATTACAAAGATCAGCATGCAATTGTTAACCAAGAGAGTGCCAAATAATTATTGGAATGGGAAGTTGACTACTTTGCCTAACTTGCCAGTGTTCTTTCTTCATTGATTTTTTGTAATTTCCTTTCTATTTTTTGTCTTATTTTCTTCCAGACCGGTAAAATTAACCATAATTTCCAACAGTTGCAGTGTTTACTGTTGAGAAAACTGGCTTTCTCTTTTTTGCCTTGTTACTATCCAGACAAATGTTTTTCCTACTTTAGGGTCTAAAGACCTGTAACAGCCAAGGCAGTAAAAAGAACAAGCAAAGATTTCTGTTGGAGATTTTGTATAGAACTGTTATAATATTTCACTTTTTTACATTTACATAAATAGCTTTATTTTGACCTTAAAGAGAACATTTCAAATGTAGACATAGCATTCATGTTAATTCATATTCTGATTGCTTTGGGGTGATGTTTTGCAGGTTTTAATTATCCTTTATATGTAAAATTTATGGTTTTGGCTTTCTGTCTATCAAATATGTGACTCAGCACTGGCAGAACACAGGACTACCTTTGTAGTATGTGAGTATTTCCATCTACATTTTTGATAAGTAAACTGTATAACTTTACCTCTAAAAATGGACAACTTGAGGAGAAAGCTTTGGCATAACATGCCATGCTTCTTGAACAAGTCTGGATTTAGAACTTCTTTATAGGACCTTCATTTAAATTTGCAGGTTGCAGTTTGCATTAATCTGTAGTTCTGGGAAGATCACTTATTGCTGAAATTGCTTCTATAACAGATATAAACTCTAGAGAAAACTATCCCTAAACAGTTATCAGTTATCACAGGCTTTCTAGAACAGCTTTTTCCTCTTCATCTTTTTCCTTTGTCTTTTTTTTTTTTCTTTTTGTAAGATATTCTTATCAAATTTGTCTCAAGTTCTATGAATATTTTGGGGTTGTTTTGTTTTGTTTTGTTCTACCAAGGCACTGAGGTAAAACAATGTTTATTTCCATGAAACAGAACTGTAAGTCTGAGATGTGATTATCTTTAAAAAATGTAATCTGTTGTTTAGCCAACAAAATGAAGGTAAATTTCACTGAGATTAGTTTGCAGATGTAGGAGAATTCATGTTTGGAATGTAATTGTTAGCCTTTGTTGCTAACCAACTGTCAAATGAAAAGCTACTTTCTATTTTATAAAGATATAGCCATAGACAAAAGTATATTTCAGTAACTGGTGATGAGAAAAAGTCTGTTTTCTCTTGTTGTTGCTAAAATTATAGCACCTGTAAGTTGCAACATTCTTTCTTGATAGCTTTATTATGCCAAGAAATGGGAAAGCCATCATCAGCAATTAATTCTTGCAAATGTCACGAGAATAAAATATATAAACTTGAAGAAAAAAAATTACAGATTTTTAGCTGTTTGGCTGAAATTGGAATGGTGTGAAGAAGATGCTGAAAGGGTAAAAAGCAGACTCCCAAAGAAAACTGCCTATAAATAGAGGTTGGCCTAATTCTTACTTATTCTAGAGTTGGTTTGTACTGCTTCATAAAATCACTAAAAAATTCACTCCCTATATCATACGTTGGTCTAATTAGGAATTTTCTGCTAAAGGGTGATCCTGTCAGAATGCACAGAAACCAGCTGGTTCCACTGGACTTCAGTATAGGGAAAACAAATTTTAAATCCCCTTTTTATTTGCATTTATTTGCTTGAAAATGAAGCATTTTATTATGTACTTATGAAAAAGTAGGTTATTTTATGTTTATGTGAAAATATACAAACAGTACACAGTCAATTTAAAGTACATGATAGCTGTTTCTCAATGAATTTAAGATTGAACAATAGACTCTGTCTCATGTAAGTGAATTTCTTTGTTCAATTTTCATGTGTTGCATCAGAAGAAAAGTTGCCCCAGCTGTGCTGCACTGTCTCCTACATTTACTGGCAAAATAACAGAAAATGAAATAAACGTATTGAGATTCATTTCATTCTCCCTAAAATTCTGTTTTGAAATACAACCTCAGGAATTGCATTTGTCTCCATTGCAACTCACAACTTTTAACTCAGCTATATACATTCAGAACTTAAAATACATCACATTGTTCCCATTCTGTCTTTAATGGAAATGTAATGCACCACATCTATTTCTGTCTTTGAAAGGTATCTCAGACAATTTTTGTTTTAGATGAGTATTTTTGTCTTTCTACAGCCAGTATCATAAAAGAAGGCAAAAGATTCATTTATCCAAGTAATTAAAGGCAAAACCATTACAATGGGTAATATTGATATGAAATAAAGTATGATTTTATTTTATTTGTATCAGGTAATTGTGGTGATGACAGGAAGAAAAGATTTGTGGATGTTATTTGCTTCAATAATGAGCTGGCTTAATTTATTATTCTTTATATATACCAGGTCTTTTCTTTAAGGTGTGAAATTGACCATATTCAAGGGGCAGTTGTCTCCCATACTCAGCACTTAATTACCATAACAGTACTGTTTAAGTAGTTTAGTAACCATATGTGACCTGATAGAGTGAGATGTATTTCACCTGGGAGAACTATTACTTTGCTAGCTTTATGGAGTTTCTTACCATTCCTTGAGACTCTTTTGCCCAATTTTCTGAAGAAAGGAATCTTACACATTCACTCTGTTCTCCCAATCTCCCTGGCCCCCAGTAACTTTCAAGCAATGCCAATTTAAACGAAATACAGCAAAAAGTAACATTCTTCCAGTATTAATTTAATGGAGGTTCCTAAGGTGTGGTGGAATGAGCAGAGGAGAAATTTGTAACACTAGGTCCTCCGGAAATTTCTGCAGTGGTCTATTTGGTGGATACAAGGAGAGTGGTATATCTGGCAAAGAACAACCTGGCACAGCCCTGGATGGCTCCTGCCCAGTCTTCCACCTCCCTCCTTGTATGATCTCAGAAATGTAACAGGAAGCTGCAGTTGTGACAGGTGTTGCAAGTTTGGGTACCAGAAAATGTTACGGCATGGTTCCAAAATGGAAGTAACAACAGGTTAATGCTTGTTGGGAAACAGGTACAAGATGAGGTTTCATTAAATCCTCTATTTAGATAAATAATACAAGCCTGGCCACTGGTGATCATTCTTTTGTTTTGGGTCTTTTTTAACAATCTACTAAAAAAATATATGCTCTTTATTTATTGCTCTTTATTCAAACTGATCGTTCAAAACTTAATAGTGAAAAATTAGGCCCCTGAATTATGTAATAAATGGGGATATCATGAATAGTAAGACATGGACTATCTCTTTTATAATCATGCATTCTGGGACTTTCATGACTTGAGTAATAGCATGAAGAGAGTATTTGAGATTAAAGCCCTCATTTACTGGTTTCAGACAGGGCTTCTTTACTAAATCCTAATGTGTATTTGTAATTTTGACAAGATTTTTTTTTCTTTCACAAAAAACTCTGAGCTATTAGCTGAAACATGGACGATAAAATAACCAGCCTGCTAATATATTGTTATAAACAGTAAGTACTAGATCGCTTGAGAAGAGTCAAAGCTGTTTTGTCTGAAACAAAGGAATCAGATTAGTAATTTGTCATTTCAGTATAACTGGTTTAGGTTTTACCTGTTGCCTTCTCTGAGCATATTTTAATACTGATTTTCTGTTTGTTTATTGATGCTGGAATCTTGCATACATAGGCATTACAAGGATTTATGGCTTCTGGTTGTGATAATATTTCCGACAGCTTAAAGTATCCCCTACATCACCTGTTGTATTTCACTCATCACTTTAGGGAATAACCCCAGGATATGCTTATTTATTTTATAAAAGATGAAAAGTGGGAATGCAGCTTGCAAACATTGGCTTTCACAACCTGACCTGATGTGAGCATACATTAGTTAATGCTAGAATTTTCACCTGTCTTTTCTCTCTGAGAAATCTGTGAGTAAATCCACTGACTGGACTTTGAGTACTTGCAGAAAATGTTCCCAGGCTAGTCTACATATATAGATTTGAACAGTGAGCCCTTGTTCAAACAAATATTAATATACTGGGAATTTTTCTATTGTTAATGTCCATATTTTAGGCAAAATATTGGCAAAAAGAGTTGTTAGCTCTTTTGGGACTGAAAATCCTTCAACACTTTCTATGACACAAGTTAACACATTTGAAACCTTGTCATCTGGTTGCACTACAAACAAGTGAGAACTAGCACAACTGAGCTAATTCATTTGGATAACAGTGCATATTTTTGCTCCTGAAAATGGTGCTTAGCAGCCCGGTTCTAAAAGAACCCGCATAAAGGTTAGGGCACTTAACAGGATTCAGATCTCTGAGTTTTCTTCTCTATTATTCTGCTGGAGAAAGAGAGGCAGAAAAAGCCAGACACTTTACTGCAGAAGTCTTGAAATGCAAGCAGATAATTGGAGACATAAAGGAGGAAAATGCTTCCGATCTTTTCTTGCGCAGTAAGGTAAGTGCATCGCTGAATTCAAGATCTGTAAAAGGGGGAATAATATTGCCATGCAAGCCGTAATACAAAGAACTATGAGATTTCAGCTATCAGAAGAACACAAAGAAATGCTTTGCTCTGCTTTATACTGCTTTTTCTTTTGACTGATTTTGTGCCATCACAGGTGTCCCACTTAATCTAAGAACACTCTTTTCTATTGCATAAAACGAAGGCATTAATTTTCTTTACCTATCCTAGACAGCAAAATTAACCAATTGTGGCTAATCAATAGCACAGCTGTGAGGCAGTCTCACTGTCCAGTCATCGAATAATGATTGTGGTGATATGTATATTATGTACCTTCATCAGATCACTTTTGTCCTTGTTCTAAAGATGAATGTACATGAAATGCAACATTGGAAGATCCACTTAAATCCTTTCCCTGGGAGTCATTAGAAGAGTATATATTTCCTGCTCCCAAATCATGAGGGACCACCAAGATTTAAATGTATACACCAAGACTGAATCAGTGGCCATTTTTTGTTTGTTTTGAATCTTTTTTTTTTTTTTTTGCCTCAGAGAGAGGAAATGTGAAATTGAGCTGTAGAAGGGTTATTTTTGCTTACTGCTCTTCAGACCAGTTTTGCATTCCCAAAGGAGTCAATCACAATTTAACTTCATGTTGTTTCTTTCAGTGAGAACATAATGTGTTTGCTAAACTTAGTTCAGATTCCTTATTCTTATTCCCCAAAATTCTGTGGAAATATTTTGAGGTGTGGTATTCCTACTGGGCTCATCTTATGAACTGCGTATGTCTTAACAGTCAAAGGCAGGGTATTACTGATTTCATTTGCCCATTTTCTTCAGTAGATGATGGAATGCAAGGTTTTCTACTAAAACTGTGTCTAGTGTAACATGAGGGACTCTGCCATGTTACAAGCACTCATATTTTATGCAGTTTGTTTAGTTATAGCATTTTGTGAGGTTTCCCTATGTTTTTTGTAGTTAGGCTCATAGACTTACTGCTGCTACAAACTGGAAAAGCAGGCTATTACTCTTGCATTTAACAGATGGCTTGCAAATGTCTTAGCCATATACAAAGTGATTAGCCTTAAGGATGCTTTCTGTGAGAATTATTTGAACATATTTTACCACTCTACCACCTTTTACCACTTCTGTTGAACTTAAGAACTATATGAAGAAGTTTCTCAAGAGCTTTTCATCTTACTAACATCCTCTGAAATTGCAGATACTGTGTAATTTATACAATGAATGACTATTCTTTTGTCTCATGAGGGTCCCAGTTAGAAAAATTGTATAAAGAAAGAAGATACTAGGAGATAAGTAATCTGGTTATACTTACTGTGGAAATCCTATCTTTATTTTTTTGTCTGATAATATGCAGAACATTTCAGAGAGAGAAAACTTTTGAGGCATCTTTTCTGTACATTGTGAGTTTTCTTTCATGGTGGGAATTGCTTTTTAAACTTCAAAAAGACATTTTTTATAACTGTGATTAAAGTAATGATTTTTGCATTTCTGTCTTATTCGCATCTTCTCTACCTTTTTTTTGTTATTTTAGTTCATCTGCAATATTTGTATTCCTGTGCTCTATCTTTCCACTTTGGTTGGTTGTTTTTCTTTTGGTCTGTTTTTGTGTTGGTTTTTTTTAACAAGGTCAGCTTTTATCTACCAACTTGGTTTCATTGAGCAGTTCTGTCTTATATTAATAAGACTTTGTGTGATACTTTCTGTTACTTAAAGCTATGACATTTAAACAACCTCGGCAGAGGCATGCATATCACATGTTTGAATCACCACTCTTTTTTTCAAGTTCACAACAAAAAGTAAGTCAGTTACTTAACATTATTAGCATAGGGCATAAAAATAAATCAAGGAGTGTTCTTTCAGTGTTCTAATAATTCTTGTTGAATAAAAAATAGCAATTCTAAATAAAAATAAAACTAAAAATTCTCAATAGAAATGTATTGCTGTTTATCAACTAATTTATGGACAACCTGTCCAGAACAAATGCATTTCAACCTTGATATTAAGGAACAGACTGTGATTCCTATTCTGTTTGTCCCTTCCTGTCATTTGTAAAGCAGAGAGAGAAACCATGAAGACTGAGTGTTAAAGAGTAAGGAGCTGTGTGCAAGCATGCAAGGACATCTCGTTTAATATCCTAATAACTGAAAACTTAAGATGTCAGAGTCAGGCTTACATTTATTACCTGAACCAAACAGAGATGGGAAGTCCCTATAGTCAAATTATCTCAAAATCAGTAGGTGAGATATTCTAGAGTTTAAGAATGATTGAAACCTTCATTTCAGTCACTGTACTCCTGATGAATTTCCCTAGTTGCTTATTTTAGGATAGGCTTAAATTTTTTTGTTTTCACCAAAATCATTGATAATTCATAATTAAGGCTTGATGAGGAGCAGAGAGGCATTTCTTATCTAGCATTATTTTCAAAGTGCTTGACATTGCAATCTCAGCATCCTTTTGGGGAGACTTTAATGTAACATCTACAACATATAGGTTAATGTATTCTGGTTCCGGTTTTCCATTTTGCTGTGCTATTGAAGCTAAGGAAAATATACATATATTTAGGGCAAACAATTTGCTTTCATGGAAGTAGCAGTCAGTAGAAAAAGTAGCTACATGTCTACTAATTTTGTCTTCTAGATAATTGCCCACTTCCGATTCACTCAATGGATTTACAGTTTTTAAATAATTCATAGTTGCAGAAGAAGAATTTTAATAATAATAATTTTTCAACTCTTCATCTTTTTCCCCTCACCAAAAAAAGAGAGCTGTTTGAATGATTTCTGGGATTTTTACCTACTTTGTTCTCTTAATCTCTCTTACTGTTCTTTGCATTTATAGGCAGATGGTTATTTTAAGGTTCATCCTTGGGTATCAAGGCTTTTCAGGAAAAAAATGTTCCAGTCCATCACTTTTATCTTCTCCTTAATGTTGGTTCTAGGATTTCCCTTTAATCCCAAAGCTTACACATCTCTAGGTTCCCATATTTAGAGGCACTATACATTAACTACAGTTTGAAATAAGATTTGTTCAAAGCTTATGTATGTTTGTGTAATTTTTTATAAATCCATATTGTGTGTTATCCCCACCTCCTGTCCTTTACTTGACAGATGTTTACTTCCTTGTTTCATGAAAACATTATGGGATACAGTTGTGAGCAGATACCATCATATGTGTTCTTATTATTTTCATAGAATCTTAGAATCGTCTAGGCTGAAAGGGACCTTTAAGACTATTGAGTCCAACCATCAACCTAACACTGACAAAACCACCCCTAAACCATGTCACTAAGCACCACCTCTACCTGTCTTTTAAATATCACCAGGGATGGCAATTTGACCACTTTCCTTGGCAGCCTGTTCCAATGTTTGATAACCCTTTCACGGAAGGTTTTTTTTTTTTTCCTAATATCCAACCTAAATCCCCCCTAGTGCAACTTGAAGCCATTTCCCATTGCCTGTTACTTGGGAGAAGAGACCGACGCCCACCTTGCTGCATCCTCCTTTTGGGTAGTCGTAGAGAGCAGTAAGGTCTCCCCTGAGCCTTCTTTTCTCCAGATTAAACAACCCCAGTTCTCTCAGCTGCTCCTCATAAGACATGTTCTCCAGACCCCTCACCAGCTTCATTGCCCTTCTCTGGACTCTCTCCAGAATCTCAATGTCTTTCCTGTAGTGAGGGGTCCAAAATATGAGGTGGTTGGTTTTTTCAAATTTTCAAAATGCTTATAAGCTATGAAATTGTATTTTACATTTTCAATAGATCTTCATTTTCACATTTCAAGGGCTTTTAATTCTGGTGCTGAATGAAAAAGCATATGAATATAAATAGTGATCTAAATATTACAAAGCGATCTTTGCATGATTTGATTCTAAACAGTTACTGAAATACATAAAAGAGCAACTAGAGTACAATTCATAGTGACCATTAGTAATGCTTTATATTAACTGCAATTCCCCTTAGTTAATATTTTAGCCAAAGAAATACTAAGTTAATGAAATAGTATTTGTTGATTTCAAATATTCAGTCATAAGAATCCAAAGTTATTCATGTTTATTTGAGGTTAGTATGATGTGTATATATACATAATGCAGTGTTGGCATCAGGCATATAGACAGACATCCTCTTATTATGTGGCAAAGATTGACCACTATAACATTTTTGGGTTTGATTCTTGTTTTGATAGTGTTCCAATTGCCAATAGTATGACATTGGTGGTATCCCTGAATTTTGTGTCAGAAACATCAGAATAAATTTGATATCTTTACAATTACTATGTGCAAGTACTTCCTGATAGGCAAGGTACTACTTAACAGTTTAGCAGTGGTGATTGGAGCAAACTGGAATAATCAGTTCTTGTAGAACATCAGCATTTTAGGTCATTGCCACAAGCAAAGACTGTAGATATATGCCCAAATTTTAATTTCCTTTTCTACCTACTATTCTGTCTAAAAATATTTGCCAGCATCAGTCAGTGAATACTACATGATTAAGTTCTTTGAACAGTTGAGCTGCACACAAATGCCAGCAGTTTATTATCTGTAAGAAACATAATTCTTACTTTTGTGAAAAAAAATGAATCAATCTCCACCCTTACATCACCACACAGAATTATTTTAAGCTGACCCAGTTTCATGTTTGGCTAACATAACCCTCTGGGAAAACAAGGAATCAGACATTTATGCACAGGTAAAAGAAAAACAGGATTTATTCAGAAATACAGACCATGTACTTTTTGGAATACAATGCTTGTCTGCCACTGTGGAACCTGGAGGAATATGTGGAAGTTACTGAGAAAATGTTCTTGCAAACTTTAGTGTAAGCAATATTTATAATGTCATAAAATGAAATAAGTAGAGCTGTTTGAATAACACCCACTCTAAACATTAGTAATATAATAAACATAGTGTTTTTAGTCAAATTTGAGCAGATTGTTCAAGAGATTAGAAATTTGACAATAACAATGTTTATATTGTTCCTTTTGTGTTTTGCTAACAAATATTTTTTCATTTGTACTTCAAATGATATACTGTTGTATGGCTATACTTCTGATAGCTTAGTAAGAAGCTTTCTTGACACTCAGAATTCTAGTGTCAAAATACTGATAAATGCTGCATGATACAGTTGCTATTTAATTTAATTGCAAATGGGAAAAAAAATCTTTGACAAAATCTCTTTAGAGTATATTTTACGTTTTAGAATATGGAGATCTATTTCTCTTGTGCCTATACCATGTAGTATCTACTAAAGTTTAGGGTGTGAATAAATTTCCATTATGCAATTGTGGTCAGGGAAAATTGACAGTTTTTCACAAAAAATAGCATCTGAGTCATGAAAGCAATCCCTGTGCTAGGCAGTGCACCTGCAACAATGCTTAGCAGTCAGCCTGACTGCTAATTTTGAAGGAGGTATAAGCCTTTTGTGATGTGATCCCCTCTGTAGTGAGTGACATTACACTATTCTATTCTCCGTATGGTGATTATCACAGATTGATTATCCCTTATGTATTTTATAGTATATAATAATCAGATCAACATCAGTGCCACAATCAAACCAGATAGTGTTCACATGATTCATTATTAGTTATAACATTTCATCTCAGTGCTTCTCACTGAAAAGAAAAAAAAAAAATAGAAAAAACTACAAGTATACCTGATTTAGAGATTCTATATACACCAACAAGTAATTGACCTTTGTCTGTCTTTGTCTGAAAGATGCAATCTGTGAACAAATTTCTTCTCTTCCTTAGCACTATTATGATGGAATGCATAGTTTATCTTGAAGCATGAATTTGAAGGTTTTTGTGTATGTGGCAGGAAGCCGATACTTGCTCCGCTATTTAATGTAACAATTTTAATAGTATTACTAGAGTCAGCACAATAACATAATGGCATACAATGAGTGTATAGTTTTGTTTTATAAAGTTCAGTCAAATTTTAACCATTACATCTCCCCTGATTGAGTTTACAGGATCTTCAGATCACTTCCACTACAAAGAACACACTAGCTTACATCATAATTGCATTTTTCTTTTTCATATCTTATTCTAGAATACAAAATTGTCTAGTGAAATAACTTGTCTGAAGGTGGCAAGAGCAGAAGACACAAGTCAAAATTTTTATACTTTTAACTCCCTGCAGGATTTTTTTTTTCCCTTTCCTTTTTTCCTCAAATAAGAGTGAAGGTACTCTGAAAGCAGAGTGGTCTATGAGAAGGATAAATCCTAAAAAGAGATTTACCATTTTCATACAATAAATTTCACACAAATCTTTTCTTCCTTTTATCCAAATTCAAGTCAGACCTTCAAAACAATCTAGACTCAGAGCAGCCAGATACCAAATATACAAATCAAAGATAATCCATACAAATTCTTTTTTTATAACCAGTTAATCAGAGTTTCCTTATCTTGACTATATTCTTTAATTGCCTAGCTATCATGAACAAAACTTGTAGGTTTCTTAATGTAGTCTTCAGCACTTTCTCCATAAGAGCATATGTATTTCAATATGTTCTTAAATATATTAATTTATGTTAACATTTTTTTAATAAATGCTAGTTCTGTTTTTAGCATTACTTATTTGTGCTATATTTATTTAGGAAAGCTTGTAGCTATTGTGTTTATCCAATTTTAACATTATTCAGCACACAGTAAAGTAGAAAATAGAGATACACTGCAGTCATACTTCTGCCACTCTAGCTTACTGCTTGGCAGAGTTGTATTTCTTAGGAATTTTATTCAGTTGCTGGGATACCTTCAGGTGAAGCACTGCATTCAGGTAGGAAAACCTTTTGTAAAAATAAAACAAACAAGCAAAAAAAATCAGCAACTTCTAGGATTACAGTTTAGTAAATAAACAAAGCTAAAACCTGGAGGAGAACTTAAGAATCAATGAAAAAATTCTCTGGAATGATGAAGACTAATTCTTTCTCCTGACTGGGTCCACTCGCTGTATGTTACCTTTCATTCTGTTTTTTCCCTGAGTTAAATGAGCATGCCAAGATCAGCTGGTTTTGCTGCATAGAAGCATTCACAGTATTTGGCAAGAAGCTAAATGTTTTAGCTTCATTTCTTTTCTGCGTGGCAAAGACTATTTGTTCTACAGAGCATCTGCAGAGGAAGGCTGAGTATGAGTGACTAGAAATGGGTTTTGTAAGTGCTTATTTTGTGAAATCATCAGAGACTTTTGTAGACTTATGCATTTTGCTGGGTCAGGGCTTGTTTTCAAATATAATCTATATAGAATAGACCAAGCAGTTAGAACTCTTCCAGGAAATTAATTCCAACTCTGTTTTTCACTTGGAAGCCACTGTCCTAATACAGCCATTCTTATTTTCCTCTCTCAAAAATATGTTCTGAATGGTACCACTTCATTTTGTTATTTACTGATAGATTTTATGAGTCAAAAAATTTCTAGCATCTAGCATGACATATGCAAGGTGAAAATATACTGCAGCATAAAGATTTTGCAGCACTTTCTCAGATCAAAATATCTAGACAGGATTTATATATAAAAGAGATTACATTTTGTATGTACAGACTGTGTAACTTTCTCATCTAATCCTTTGAAAGTAAACTTTTTTTCTGTGCTTGAATTGTGATATCAGGCCAACTGTTCTGTTTTAGCCTATGTTTCCTACACCTTTGGGGAAACAGTGAAAGAAGGGTTGTCATTTGTAAACCTCATCAACTGAGACCAAAGACTTTTTTCCTTCATTTATTTATACTGACTAATGTGTTTTTCTTGAAGTCCTAGAATAAAACAAAAAAATATTATTTTAGATATCTTAGTTTCTTCTCATAGAACTTCAATGAATGTAATATTCTCTCAAGGAGCTTTGTTAAAGAACTTTTGAAAATAACCTCTTTGTAAAAGTATCTACACACACACAAGTACAGAAAATTTTTGTGCTTTCAGAGATCAGTTACAAGTGAGAACATCGTATGAATTAAGTAATAAAGTTTTAAGATCTTTAGGTTTAAGTGATAAAAATTACTAAGGGTCTAACTTTATCTCTAATCAACCATTCCTTTTACTCAGTCATGATTTTGAGGACCAAGGAAAATACTTTTTTTTTTGATTAATTATTTTACTCAGTGCTAGACAGGGATTGAAACTTTCAGTATGTTTGTGTCCAGAAAATACTTTACCTTTATCCCTATTAAGGTAAATTAACTTCCATGTTTTATATGTATTTTGAATAACCTACTGATGCATAGTGTTGCACATATCTTGGATAGTGCTTTTCAAAAAAACTCATTTATTTTTAGACTTATAGAGAAATAAAATCAGTTTAAAAATATGTTACAATTTGACTGTCATTCTGATAAAATGGGGGAGGAGAGCCAAGTGAAGTAAAAGAAGGAGATTCACTATGTAGCTCTATTAGTCCACTGATTCTAGGTTGTGCTGGAACAAAACGAGCAATAACATTTTGCCTCTTTAAGGTATGCATGACTGAATATTCTTACTCAGGTAATAATGAAGCTTCGTGGGGTAAATACGTCAGTAAATAGTCATCTCCATGCCGAAGTAATATTTTAGCATGTTTTCTGGTGGAAAAAGTAACAGCCAATTTTTAAACACAGGGATAAAGATCTGGGCCTGTGATGGCAGCATTCTTAAAAAAAAAAAAACCAAACACAACAAAACAAAAACCCAACCAGTTTATCAGTTTCACATTATTTTAATTGTAGAAAAAGATAAATTAACCCCTTAGTCTCCCAATTTCTTCACTGTTCTTTAGGTTTTCTTTTTTGGCTTGTTTTTTTTTTGAAACAAGAATCTCAGGATATCGTGTGTCTTTAAAACAGATAAATTAAGTTGTAAATATATTTTCAATTAATATATATTTCAATTTATATTTTCAGTTATTTTAAAGTTTTTACTCTCAATCATTATGAGATTTTTAGTATATATATGCTGTGGATTAGTTTGAATTCAACACAAAGTAGAGGTTCTATGTTTCGTGGCAGTTTTGTCTTCTCTCTAGCACGTTAGGATTTTTCTGTTTACGAACAAAATAGGAAGCTTTCTTTACTGAAATATGTCGTGTAGACAATTTATGTAGTATTACCCTTTGTTGGTATGTACCATGCTCAAGGGGTGCATGGCAATTTTATAGAAATATACATTCAGTTTCTAGCTGCTTTTATCTAACTTTGGATGGCAAAGACTGACATGGGCCTCTCCAGAGTTCACTCTTCACCTTTCTGGTGAATCATACAGTAATATTCATTACTTCAAGTAGTCCTTTCATCATTCTGGAAATCCACAGGTATAGCATTTATTATAGTTTTTAAAATAGTTTACAGACCTTCTTCCAGTAATAGTACAGCAGATTAGAGTTTAGGTTTAGTGAAGAGTACTACAAAACCAAAGGTGATTTCATGCTTATGCAACAAGACATGATCCAGTAAACAAGAAAAAAAATGCTAAATACTTGGGAAATGTTCCTTTTTTTTTTCTGTTTTACTATACGAGAGAGAAATAGCATATCTGCCATGCATGCAAAGGATCAATGAAGCTCTTCTCTACTTTCTATTTAATTATATATATTCTGTTTAATATCTTTATCAACAACCTGGATGAGGGGATAGACTCCACCCTCAGTAAGTTTGCAGATGACAGCAAGTTAGGTGGGAGTGTTGATCTGCTTGAGGGTAGGAAGACTCTGCAGGGGGATCTGGACAGGCTGAATTGATGGGCCAAGGCCAATTGTATGAGGTTCAACCTCATTATGCTGGGTCCTGCACTTGGGTCACACTAACCCCATACAACACTATACACTTGGGGAAGAGTGGCTGGAGAGCTGCCAGGTGGAGAAGGGCTTGGATGTGTTGGTAGACAGCTGGCTGAATATGGGCCAGCAGTATGCCCAGGTGGCCAAAAAGGCCAACAGCATTCTGGCCTGTGTCAGAAATAATGTAGTGAGCAGGACTAGGGAAGTGATCATCCGCCTGTACTCAGCACTGATGAGGTCCCACCTTGAGTACTGTATTCAGTTTTGGGCCCCTCACTTCAGGTAAGACATTGAGAGAAAGACATTCTGGAGAGAGTCCAGAGAATGGCAACAAATCTGGTGAGGGGTATGGAGAACAAGTCTTATGAGGAGCGGCTGAGGGAACTGGGGTTGTTTAGTCTGGAGAAAAGAAGGCTTGGGGAGACCTTATTGCTCTCTACAACTACCTGAAACAAGGTTGTAGAGGGATGGGGGTTGGTCTCTTCTCCCAAGTTACAAGCAATAGAACAAAAGCAAATGGCCTCAAGTTGCACCAGGGGAGTTTCAGATTGGATATTAGGAAAAATTTTTACACTGAAACAGTTATCAAACATTGGAACAGGCTGCCAAGGAAAGTGGTCGAATTGCCATCCCTGGAGATATTTAAAAGACAGGTAGAGGTGGTGCTTAGTGACATGGTTTAGGGGTTTCGTCAGTGTTAGGTTGATGGTTGAACTCGATGATCATGAAGGTCACTAGACAATTCTATGGTCCTATGAATCTACATGTTTATGATCTCTCTGTGCACAAATAAGGAGTGATTTATTAGCTTTATAGTATGTAAAGTTGAAAAGAATAGAACGGAAAAAAAAAAAAAACCCAAACCACAGACTCCAAACAAAAACAGAACAAAAAAGCCAAACCAAACACAACCCAAAATGTAATTATCTTTCTATATAAACCTACATTTGATTTACACCGTAAAAACTACAAGACTTCTGCTTCTCAAGAAGATACAGAAGGAGGTTCAAGTAGAACAGAAGGAGGTTCAGAAAAAAGCAGGAAACATGCTCAAAATCATGGAGCAACTTCTGTATGAGGAAGGTTTTAAAAAGATTTGATTTACTGAAGATATGATAGAACTCTGCAAAATTATTACTGACCCTGGGAGGGTAGACAAGGATTGTGTGTGAAAGCATACATTGACTTTGAGCACAAGATCTAAGTCCATAAAGTGAAACTAAAAAGTGGATCTTTCTTAAACCCAAATCTAACTACTTTACACAATAGGGAGGCCACGTGTGGAACTCCTTGTCGCAGGTTGCAGTGGATACAGAACATTTACATGGCTGTCAAGGAAAACTGCATGCTCTCTTAGAAGACAGATCTACTGGGAGTGGTTTTTTGAGGCTGCATAGCTTTTCTAATTTACAAGAGCTTGCTTGTGTATCTGTTTGATTGTCTGCAGGGGGAAGGCTTTTTTTTAAATAGTATTTTTAATAGGAAGAGGAGGGAAACTTACTACAAGTTACTCCTGCCCTGTGTTTGTATAGAGCTGTTTTGATACAATGCTGAGAGAAGCTGTAGCTCCATGCAGTCACTTAATAGAAAGAAAACATTTAGGAAAAATATTTCTAAGATGTAAAAGAAGTGAGATGATAGCCTAAACAGAAGATTGTCATCAAGAATTTTGGCCAATAATGTCCAAAAGTGGGTATTCCCTTGTGTGAGCAAAATTGAATGAAAGATTTTCTCTGTGAAAAGTTCCTTTTAGAAAATGATTCTTATCCAAAATATTTTCTATTATTACAAGCTAGGCAGGCTTTTCCAGGTATTTATTTTAGGACTCTGAGTTACCGTGTGGTCAGTGGAGAGTTAGCAGAGTATGAAGACAATGTTTCCCAGACTCAAAAGTGTATGTATGTAAGAGTGTATGCTGCTCATGCTTTCTAATGGATCTTAAGGTGCAAATTCAAAATTTTTTTGAAAGTAACAAATTCTTTAACTGCGTGAAAACTAAGGAAAGTGATTCCTTGATGCTCTGGCCTCCTTAGTTTACCATTCTTAAAATTCTTCTGTCTCTGCCAACATTCATGAAGTTGGCAGCAGGCCAGCTTTATCTAGAACAGAGCATCACAGGACAGCAATAAATGTTAAAGATCAATACAGTCAGAACTTCTTTTCAAAACACAACACTCTTAAATGATGATACTGTATCTGTTAAACCTTCTATATTAATGATCTGCCATCTTTCCAAAATAAAGAGGGCAGAAGTAGCATATATTAAGGTCCTTCCATTTACCATTAAAACGTAATTTTATAATAAAGTCTATAACTTAACAAGAAGAGTATAGAAAACTATACAGAAAAAAGTAACATTTTAAAAAAATAATATATCTTTCTGCTTTCTTTTTTTTTTTTTATATACATATATATATTTAGATTGTAACTTCTCTAGTGATTCAGTGGTGTGGTAGAACAGGACAGGTAATTTTAAAACTTAAATGGATATCAGAATTGCTAACATTTAGGTACAAGTAATTAACACTAATGAAGTAACCACATGTATAGAATTAATTTTACAGCCTAGTACAGCTTCCAGAAAATCATTACAAAGGGACTTTGAATTTCAGAGGAAGAATTACCCTATCAGTCTTGAGGGTTATCTGGAGTAACAACTCCATTGATGTCCATAATATTTTCCCAAGAAGGAAAGAGTGAACTCCATGCACTTTTTGTGCGTTGCATGATCATATTCCTACACATTGTGGCAAATTGGTTTACTTATTCTTTTAATTAGGAGTCATAATTAATATAGAGAAGAATAATATCTCTTTGATGATGGTCTCTGTCATGACTATGTGGAAAAGAAAGAAAGGAAATTATGTGCTAAAGGTAGTAATTCATTTAAACTCATCTTTATTTGCAATGACAGGTTACTGCCATGTAGAAACAAGTGTGAATATTTATACAGTAATTCTATTTTATGCCCATATGATACGGGCTTTGTTATGCTAGCCCTTGATATATGGTCCATGAACACACCACAGGCATGACCAGTTAGGGGCTGGCTCAAGACACTTTGGGATACCTCTCATAGCTGTTTGGGGAGCTCTAAGTGTTCAAAAAGCATTGATTCTCCTTTCCTCTGATGACTTTCTGGGGAAGACATTAGAACATGGCAGAAACAAGTTGAAATTATGAGTTCAGAGGCAGACAATTTATTTGTGGAGCATTACAGTGCTACTTCTCTTATGTATTGATAGAAAGCCTGTTCCATTACAAATATGTTGAGCTTTGCCATCCCTAACATAAGAAGGACATGGACCTCTTAGAGTGAGTCCAGAGGAGAGCCACAAAGATGATCAGAGGGCTGGAGGACCTCTGCCATGAAGACAGACTGAGAGAGTTGGGGTTTTTCAGCCTGGAGAAGAGGAGGCTCCCGGGAGACCTTATCGCAGCCTTTCAGTACCTAAAGGTGGCGTATAGAGGAGATGGGGAGGGACTCTTTATGAGGGAGTGTAGTGATAGGATGAGGGGTAACCGTTTTAAACTGAAAGAGGGGACATTTAGATTAGATATCAGGAAGAAATTCTTTACTGTGAGGGTGGTGAGACACTGGAACAGGTTGCCCAAGTTGTGGATGCCCCTTCCCTGGAAATGTTAAAGACTAGGCTAGATGGGGCTTTGAGCAACCTGGTGTAGTGAGAGGTGTCTCTGCCCATGGCGAGGGGGTTGGAACTCAATGATCTTTAAGGTCCCTTCCAACCCAAAATATTCCATGATTCTATGAAATATATAAAATAATATACTTCGATTCTTTGAGGGACCAGATGCTTTAATAGTTTCTGTCAGTGCAAAGCAATTTGTGTTGCTCTGTATCATTTGGCTCAAAGCCAAATGTGTTTTGGTTTTGTTGTCAACCCATTTGTAGATTTTGCTTTTTGGAAAGAAAGTGTTATGAAGGATTGGTTCTTAGAGTATTCAAGGAAAGGGAGGAAAGTGAATAGATAATGGCCTCTGGAAGACAAAAAGGGAAAGTTATCTAAGGCAGAAGTCAACTAACTACATGATCATCCTTTCCTTAATACCCACTCTCTGTTGTTGCTAAGAAAACAGAGATGAAGTTAATTCAGTATCCTCATTGATATACATGTCTGTCTGCTTTTAGTAAGGAAACGGATCAAAAAAAGTAACTGAGGATGTAAGTAACTAGAGGATGTTGATTGGACTTCTGAAAATGAAGTATATGACATAGAGGAAGGGAAGGGAAGTAGCTAGGCAAAAACAAAACAGAAAAGCAAAACAACAGACAATAACGAGAGCTCTAGCGTATCCCTTTCTCTCCTGAATTAACAAGGCAATGAAGGTGGAGAAAAGTGATTAAAAAATTCTCAGTCCTCTCCCCTCAAAAACCATCACCAAGCCAAAAAAAAGCAACAAAAATACCTACAAAAATTATCTGGAATTAAGGGACCTAACTAAACATTGGAGTCCTTATTCTTTCCTGTAGTGGGATTCAGATCATTGCTTGAAAAATGTGTGAGAACCTTTTATAATCTGTATCCTAGCTGGTGTGAATGCTGGTGCTGTTCTGAGTTTACACCTAGTCTGAAAAATCAATTAAAAACATCTGGTCTGTAATTTCCAATTTGTAATAAGGAGCTCCTAATGTTATTAGAAGGGATTTCCTTCTCCTCCCCTTCATGTCTGAACATTTTATTATCTGCAGCATGAGGTCTCATCTCACTCTGATCTGTGCACACAGCTCCAAATAATGTTAATAGCAATTCCCAGGGTGGAGTAGAAGAAAATATACCACATAAGTTTAATTTCTACAGCCTCAGATCTATCTACTGAGTTGATGGGCTCTAGCCATTGCCACAGTATTTAAGACATACATTTCAAGTGCTGAAATATGTTGACATCTTTGATTTGACGGTTATTTTTTAAGTGCAGATGCTATTAGTTTCATTCAAATTTCTTTTTTTTTTTTTTTTTTTTTAACTGCCTTTCTAGTCCTGTAAAGCTATTTAAAAGCTTTTCTGAAACTTGGCTGGCAATCTAGACAATAGTAAATTCTCACTATGCCCTACCCCTGTTTTTTGCTATGAGCTGGGAAGACCAAACTCACAGGCTAGGAGGCAGTGGGTAACAAAGTATTAAAGCATGAGAGTTTTATGCCTAATATGTTTTTTTCTCCTTGTGTGACTTTGGATAGAGGGAATTAAGAGGCAAAAGTCTTTTGAAACTATAAACATATAAGCATTTGATAGAAAATAAATTTTGATTGAAAACCAGCCACTGACTTTGTTACTAAGTCATTTAGAAATTATGCTTCTGACAAGATGGAAACCTGATACACTTTCTTAAAATTCTTAATATTATGTGTCTTAAATGTCTACCCTTTTCTGTAAGAGAATCAAAAATCCAGTAAACTCTACACTCATCCTTAATTTTGCCTATCCTCAAACAGAAGCAGTGCTGAGTAAACAGAAGAATTTGATGCAGATCCACAGGTTGCTAGACTAAAAATAAAGGAGTTAAAATAATGGAAGAACAAAAGGAAGAGGATTAATCACTGGGCGTTGTTTGTCCAGTTTTTTGTGCTACTAACCCTATCATCCTTTCTCCAAAATGTATTGTCTATACAATGACTCTTTGCTGACATATATCATGCCTAAACATGTAAATAGGAGAGAATCTTATGCTAATTTTATATGAATAGACATTCCTGTCAGTTTGTGCTCCTGCATCAACAACACAGACACCAGGAGAAAGGAAATTGCAGCCATTTGGTAAAATGTTGTAGTGAAAACAGAAAATGGTTTATTCTGTCTTGCATTCCTTTGCTCCTTTATAAGCTAGGTTTCTATTTTGTTTAAGGGAAAAATATAAATATGGTTAATTGGCGATATTAATGAGCAATTAAAAAAAATATTGCTCAGGAGAGTTAAAGGCCTTTAAATGTTTTGCAGATTTTGATTCCTTCATGTTGCTTACTTTTCTTTCCTCCCTAGAGAGATAAGCTCTGTGTATTTGCCTAGAATAATATGTAGTGTTCCAGTCTTTCTTTACCAAATTAGATAAATAACAATTGTTGCAAATTTTGTAGTACTACTGAGGTAGGAAGTTACCTCATTATTAAAACTTTTGGATCTCCCATCAATATTGCTAGTAGGCATATGACCAGTGGGACCTTGAGTACCTGAGCTTCCACACTGATTATTTTGTTGCTTAAAGGTAACAATGTGAGTCCCCAAATAAGCAAACTCAGCTAATGGAATGAACTAAATAACAATGACTTTGGATAAAGTGCCACAGTGCACAAAGTTCTGTTGTTTGTTCACTAAAGATTAGTATATTAATTAGTGTTACATTTAACATCCATCTTTCTGAGATACATCAAGACTTGCAGTTGAAAGATGTTATTAAAAAAAAACAAAATATGTTAGTTTTACTGTTTAGTTTTAGCAGGGAAAATTATTTTGCTCATAATCTTTCTCCAAACACTGAAATGTTTAAACTATCCATTTGTAAGCCTATTTTATTTCATTACTGTGTTTGTTTGTAGGCTTTTCCATGTTATTAGTTTTATAGACTATCATCAAACAGTAATGGAACTTCTGACTGAAAAACTAACTTTGGACTATTGCTGCAATGCTCACCACATCCTCCAGTAGAAATTTTTAATTTACTTCCCTTTAATTTATACAGTTAATAAACTTTTTATTTTCTTGAGAATATATCTATCCAAATAAATGTAAGCTGGAATTCAGATGGTTTTTTTCTTTGTTTTTTAGCTTGCAACTTGGGAGATATCAGTGAAATTTTGCAGGACAAGTTCATTAGCATTCTTCAATTGCTAAAGATGAACTGATGTTTTGGGCACTTTATGTTTCATTTCCTGTAGAAAGAAAGAATATAATTTCTGAAATTTAGCTGAAGGCTTTCCTTGCAGCATAGTATATGTCTTATTTGTACTTGGGCTTGTTAGAGATTCTCAGTTAATGATTTTTCTATATTGTATGTCTTTTTTATATCACACTTTGTTCATGAAAACGTAAGAACACCAATCTGGAAATAAATTTTAATGTGAACCTATATGAATCTGATCTACTGTCTGTTGAAGTTAATGGGTGTAGACATAATCCATAACTAACGCTTCTGAAAGACAAGAAAAACTACCTTTAACCAGTAAGTAATATAATATTAATGTGTTTGTAATAAAGTCAGTATTACAGCATAGTAAGAGTTCTTTATGTGAGTTTCTGTGAGTTATGTAGTAAAAGAGCAAGACTTTCATTGTTAAATTATACGATCATTGCATTCCTAAAATGTGTAAGTACATGATGAATTACAGGGATACAGAAATATTGGATGTTATAGCATCAGTAACCTACCCTCTTTGGCGCTGTCTTTGTTGTCACTGTTTCCAAAGTGCAAGAAAATTTGTAATAGGCAATAATTATATCTATTTATAAATCCAACTTAAAATGCATGATTACTAAAATGCATGATTATTATTTTTATAGCAACCAATATCTGCACATCAAACTGTTTTTGGGGGCACGTTTATGCATTTTTGAGCTTTAGTTATGAATAGTCCTATACCTATATTATCCATGTGCAAAACACCTGAATTAATTGCAATGAAGAAATGTTTTAGAACAATTCGATTCATACAGATAAATATTCTTGGAAAAGAGAAATTCACACCCATTTCTTTAATGTGATGTGTGCTTATCAGTGGTCAGGACAGGGCTAATTTGACTGGGGGCTTGTAAAGTATGTGGCAAGTATACATGGTGGATGAATATACATAATAATGTGTCATTTTTAATGATCTTAAAAGGACCATTATAAGATTGTATTTTTTTGAATTTCCAAAAATATAATATAATAAGATTTATATAATCTTTATAATAAGATTTTCAAATTGTTCATGGGAATTATTTGATCACACAAACTGTGTTAAGAAATCTGCCAAGGCTGTTAAGTTGTATTTCCTTTTAACTGTTGTAATTGCTGAGAGAGAAACAATTAGTATTCATTCCACTCTCCACTAGAACTGATCTTGATCTGAAAAGTAAATTTAAAGTAAATCGATCTACCGTTTACCCAAATAACAGTTAAACAAATTTTAGAAAATTTGCAATAGAGTAAAAAAAACCTGTTGTTGAGAAATGCTTTAGATGTTACACAAGATGAGATTATTTCAAAGTTAGAGCCCTTTATGCTCCATTTATAGTAGACTTGCACTATTCTTTTGTATAGTGGTTTAGTATAAATACCTATTTAAAGGGATAGAATCCTGGAAGGAAATGCTTTTTAAGAATTTGTGACTGAACATTTCTCTTTCAAAATGTATTCTCACCTAAAATGCCTAGAAGGCAGTGAATTTGTCCCTACTTGACAAAAATCTTTATTTTATGAAACAACATACCATTCAAAGATCTGATAAAATCTTTTGTATTGTTAAAATTTTGGGAAAATTTTTTTTACAGAATATTGTGCTTTGTTTGTTCTTTAAACAGTTTGTGGGCCAGATACATGTTGTTAATGCAAAGAATTTCCAAAATAATCAAGATTCTGGTAAAATACTAGGTTAAAGTTTGGACACTTTAGTTGTTAGGGGTTTTTTCTGCTTTTTTTTCTTTTCTTTTTTACCTCCTTTTATGCTCGTTTAAGTGAAGTAATGAGATACTGGGCCATGTGTAATATCAGAAAAATCAAGGAATATTTTTTCTTCTTGCTATAAGGGTGTAAAGGAAGTTAGAAGCTACAGCTATTTTCCAAAAACTATCTACAAAGCTCCATTTCCATAACATTTTTGATAGTCTGTAATAATGTGCTACTGAGATAGCAAGCTGTTCTTGCATAGTTGTATGTTCCTATAAACATAATAACATATTCATTTCTCTTTTCTGATTTATGCAGAATAACATGTAAACATTTATTGTGAGAAACACCATATAAGCCAAGGAGGAAAAATAAAATCTGTTTCTCTAAAATTCAGATATATATAGGTGACTTTCAGTACAAAGCTGTGTTCTTTAACCCTTATTCTGTAAAAAAATTTAGTAATTTTGAATACATGGAACGTTTTTCTGGTTTTGTTACCTATTAACAAAATTCTGGTTTTTGCAGGCTGAAACAAAAAGGGCCCATAAGGGACTTTCAGGAAAAAAAAATAAAATGTTTTCCCTACCAAATAATTTTACTCTTTTCTAATTATAGGTTTTAAAGGTATGATTTTTCTGGGAACAAAACAATTCTCAGTATTTTTGTGGGTCTTGAACTGAACAGAAGAGCCACAAAGTACGTTTTGTTCTTGTCTAAAATAGCTTTCATAGTGGTCCTGAGTTTGATGAAGAAAACTCATTGTTCCAAAACAAAGTGCTTAATTTTTTTTCTCCTTTCATAGTGGTAGATTTTCTGAATGATTGTTCTTTTAGAATAATAAAAATAAACCATGACATTTTGAAGAAGATAAAATACTTTTTGAATCTAAAAGATTCTATTATTTTAGCCTAAAAAACAATGCAATTTTAAGTGTTTTTATTTATTTAAATCTACTTTGATTAGTTGAAATTGTAGTCTAAAGATTCCTTCCACTTCCAGATGTTTGACATCATCTGCAAACATAGACCTGCTCTGTCACATTTATCTAATTATGACTTGCCACCTCTTTACAATAACTGGTCAGGCATTTCTCACAGAGAACTATCCTGAGAGCTGAAATCAGGTAAATTTTATATATATATATTTTTTTTAAAATCTTCAGGACTGAATTCTGGAAGATAATGCCTACTTTGAATTAACTTTTTTTTTCTAATAATTTCATCCATTCAGTATCATGCAATTTAAATCTTGTTTATATTTTTAATCTACCCTGGTACTGTTTAACTGATTGTGTTAAAGTATGTTTTGTAACTTGAATGCTGCAATAAATTATAAGCTTTTATAAAAATTCTGTGTACACAGATGGAAATATAGTAGAAAAGAAAAGCACACATAATGCAGCTATGAACATCTAACATTAGGTTTACAAAATGAATAAATTTTGTCTTACTTTATATCCTTTCTGGCCCTTACTCATCCTATGTCTTACTCATGTTTTCCCCAAGAAAGCCTATTCTTATTTTACATGCTGAAACTAGCTTTTATCCGGAAACAGTAAAACGTTTTTTGAAAAATTGCCAATTACCTTGACACTGCAGAAGTGTTTTATCATACTATCAAATGTTGACATTTCTTTTAAAGATAAAGATTTGAGTTAGAAACAGGATCTTTTGATTGACTGATATGGAGGTAGTGTATGGAAAACAGATTTGGAAGGTGGCAGCAAAAGGATTTTAAACTTGATAGGTGATACAGACACTCTTTTGCATGTTTGCAAACCCTTTTCTTTCTTTCCCTGATTTTGATCAGGAAGGACTTTATTCACTGACCTGTTTCTTATTTTATCATTGGATTACCTCTCCCCTCCCTCTTTATGTTCAAAAGCCTGCTTTGCTGAAAAAAATTACAACCACTTCTACTCGAAACTTATTTCACTCATTCTCAAGAAACTATCTTTATGTAGCTCTTGCTTTCCAGTCACCATAAATTACTTATGATTCCAACAATTAGTGCTGAACCCTGCAGAAAAATTTCAAAGTAAAAGAAAATAATAATAGAAAATTACACAGTACTACACACTTTATTAACCACCACCATTTGACAGAAGTAACAACAAATACCAAGTATCTCTTCCAAATTGCTATCTCATGTGCAGCTTTATTAACTTCTTCCTATTCTCTGTCCCTAAATATGAATTGCCAGAAGCTAAAATTGTATTGCCAGAAGGTGAAATGGTATGTCAGGGAAAAATAGCCCTCCAGGTCTTGCTTCTTTTATACAACCCTTTAGCAGAAGTGGGATGCTGTGGATCTGACCTAGTTTATATATTCTTATATGTTCTACATTCACAGTGACTGGGAGAACTGAGATATATTTTGATACTGAAACGTTATTTGTGTCCCTTGTGTTAGCCACTTAGCAATATACTGAGCTTCAATGTAGAAAAATTGGTCAAGGTCCACATGGCCTAGATAACAAACATCGATGACCAATTTTTTGTAACTATAAAAATAATAAATAATGTTTCACAGAATCACAGAACCACAGAATAACAGAAGCAGAATAGAGGTTGGAAGAGACCTTTGGAAGTAATCTTGTACAACCTCTCTGCTAAAGGAGGGTCACCTACAGGAAGTTGCCAGGACCGCATGCAAACAGCTTCTGAGTATCTCCAAAGAGGGAGACTTCACAACATTTCTAGGCAGCCTGTGCAAGTGTTTAGTCACCTTCAAAGTGAAAAAGTGTCTCCTGATGTTCAGCTGGAAGTTCCCATGTTTCAGTTTGTGCTCTTTGCCTCTTGTCCTGTCACTGGCTACCACTGAAAAGAGCCTGGCTCTATTTTCTTTACAACCTCCCTTCAGTTGTTTGCACAGATAGAAGAGATCACCCTGAGCTTCCCCTTCTCCAGGCTGAACAGTCCCTGCTCTTTCAGCCTTTCCCCACAGGAGAATTTCTCCAGCCCCTAAATCATCTTTGTGGCCCTTTGTTGGTCTCACTCCAGTAGCTCCATCTTTCCCTGGTACTGGGGAGCTCAAAAGTGGACATAATACTCCAGGTGTGGCCTCACCAGTGCTGAGTAGCGGGGAAGGATGACCTCCCTTGACCTGCTGGCAATGGTCCACCTAATGCAGTCTAGGAAGCTGCTGGCCTTCTTTGTGGCGTGAACACATTGCTGGTTCCATGTACAATTTGGACACATACCCCCCCATAGCCTTCTCTTCAAAGCCATTTCCAAGATGGATCCCATATACCTGACATTATTCCTCCTCAGGTCAAGGACTTTGCACTTCTTTTTTTTAACTGTATTAGGTTTCTGTCAGCACATTTCCCCAAGGTTCCCCTGGATGGCTGCACAGCCCTCTGGCATATCAGCCACTCCTTCCAGTCTTGTATCATCAGCAAACATTTTAAGGCTACACTCCACCTTATCATCCATATTGTTAGTAAAGATATTGAATCTGATTGGACCCAATGTTTACCCCTGAGGTGCACTACTAGTTACTGCCCTATATTTTATTGTTTTCTGAGCCTGATCATTCGGCTAGTTTTCAACCCATCTCACTGTCTGCTCATCCAGTCCATACTGTGTTATCTTCTCTATGACGATGTTACAGGAGAAGGCATCAGAAGCCTTACTGAAGTCAAGGTAGACAATATCTACTTCTCTTCCATCATTTACCAAGCTTGTCATTTCATTGTAGAAAGATATCAGGTTTGTGTAGCATGACCTCCCCTTGGTGAATTCATGCTTATTACTCCTGGTCACCTTTTAGTTGTTCTCACGCCTGGAAATAGTTCCCAGGATTAGTTGTTCCATCACCTTTTGAGGAATGGAGGTGAGGCCTGAAGGGCCTGTAGTTACCTGCATTCTCCTTCCTGCCCCTTTTGACATTAGGAGTATTTGCTTTCCTTCAGTTCTCAGGCACCCCTCACAATGGCCATAATTGTTCAAAAATTAGAGTGGCCTTGCAGTGATGTCAGCCAGCACATGGGTACATCCCTCAGGGCCCATAAATTTATGAACATCCAGTTTCCTTAAGTGTTCCCCAAGCTGACCCTTTTCCACCAAGTGTAAGTCAGCCTTATTCCAGGCTTTTCACCTTGCCTCCAGGGTCTGGTAAAGACTGGTGTTCAATATCTCAGCCTTTTTTTAACCTGATGTTTTGTTCAGATTCTTTTGCTGCAATAAAATTAATAGAGGTTTCTCATCTATGATGAGTATAATCTGTTGTAATTCAAGATATGCGCATTATACAAATCAAATTTAAAATGTCTTTAGATTGAGAAATTTTAAAGAATAAAAAATCGGAAGAACATCTTTTTAAAGAGAGGGGAAAAATGGTTTCTACTACCCTTATTTTCAAGCTTTCTTGCCATTTTTAAAGGATTTTATTGACATAAGTCTCAGCAAAATTAAACCCCGTATTTTCTGTTTCCTTTACTTGCAGTGTAAGCAATCTACACCTTTATAGCCTGAAAGTCATGAGACATTTCTCACAGTTTCAATCTCAGCTTCAAATGGCAATCCTGGTTTTGTGAATTAACAGTTTAAACTGATGACCTCCATAATTTGGTAATCTTTCATTCCAAGATAAATAACCTCCAGTTAAAGCGAAAGGCACATGACCTTTGTGTTTTAAAATAACATGGCATATTTAATATTTTATGGTCTTTAAGATTTAAAATTATTAACATGTTAAAATATTAAAAAAAAATATCCACAAAAGGGGTATGGAAATAACATAGCGCTATAAAATGTGTTAGTTAAGCAATTTAATCAGATAGCTATGCCAGGCTTCACTGGCATTTTTCAACTTCACTGAATTTTTCAACTACAACTAAAGTACAAACTACAATTAATTCACGTATTTCATTAATCAAAAGACAATTTAAGTTAGATAAGAAAATTGATAGAATTCAATTTCAGAATGTAAAACTGCATGAAGAATAAGTATACTAGATGACATTAAGCCCATTTTTATCATACAGGGTTAAAGATATGCTACCCTATGCTGAGGGAAAAAATGGACATCAATATGAGACTTTGCATTTTTAATGCAAAACCTTATAAATTTTTTTCAATTAAACTTTGTTTGTTAAATATCACCTTCCATTTAGTGTATTTAAATAGCGCTATTTCAATGGCAGGTTTCCAAAGTAATACTTTCTCCAAATAATTAAGTCAGCAGTAGGAAATAAGCAGCATGATTTTTTTAAATGTATTTGCAATTCTAGATATTTCTGAAAATGTGCTTTTGTGTTCTTAGGTACTGTATTGAAAAATGTCTTAAGTTCCTTTAGCACTTAAGACTTTGAAAAATCAATTCAGTTTCTAGTTCATAATTTATTAATTCGAGCTATTGGCTCTTGTCTTCTGAGAATCTCAAAACTAGTGTTCTAGACATGCAGGAGTTTTTTAAGCACTTTGTGCCTAAATGCAAGTAGACCTGTGCTAAACTTAATACTCCAGTTACAGAATTCTTAACCATTCTTTTTCTAAAAATTACTGTCTGAGATGGAGTGTAAGTGAAATAAACTTTTGTTGATACTGTTTAAGTAATTTATATACTTTTTAATGTAATCGGAAACTTTTCTGAGTAGGATTTTGTTTTCTTCTTTTCCTTATTTTGGCAAACAATTGATATAATGAATTTAATTGCAGAATGTAAAAATGCATGAAGAATAAGTATACTAGATCCCATTAAGTCCATTTTTATCCTACAGGGTTAAAGTGATGCTATCCTATTCTGAGGGGAAAAAATAGACGTCAATATGAAACTTTGTGTTTTTAATGCAAACCCTTAACAATTATCAAAGGTATCAGATTAGTTATACAAGTCTAAATCTGATCTAGTAATAATGAGCATTTGATGCTTGATGTCACTGTTGTAAAAATCTGAGGAACATCAAAGGCCCAAGGGAACTGTGTGAAAGATCTGCTTAACCAAATCATGACATTTGTTATGTCCTTCTCTCTAGGAAAAGCTGATCATAACTGTGATGACTAGCAGTTAAACCTTAAGAACAATTTTTTTTTTTTTTCTGTAAAACTGAATTATGAAAAATAGTTCGGAGCTCAATAATTTTATCTTAAAAAATTAATAAAATTTTCAATAAGTTCAGTTGAGGTCTTAGAGTTCTTTTCTAATTTGTGAGGGTTGATTACTTAAAGCATTTAATTAACTTATATTTGGTGCAGCAAAATCCGCTCTGAGTTGGTGCAGCATTATATACAGATGGATGTGTCGAGAGAAGCCTATCCAACATCTGGCCTATGCTGCACCAAAGCAGGGTTCCCAGCATTTAAAGGGACATAAAACTTACTCTCTATCTATATTCCTCTTCTTACTCTGTCTTGTTAAAACACCTATTTTATTAGCCATTTGTTGTTGGGCCTTTCTTGCTGAGATCCAAAGAGAACCCTGAACCGCTTCTCTTTCTCTGTCTCTCCCTCCTTACCGTACCCCTCAAGATGCAGAAGAGATATCAAATGCAATGACATCGTATAATGCACTATAATTTAATACATTTACAAGCTGAATTAAACAAAAGGAAATACTTTTTAACAAATTACTTTGGAGTGATGAATGAATTCTTATCAGAGGATAAACGTACTGTTTCTATTGTGTAGTTCTGGTTACTTGCTGTTTTGTTTAAAGACAATGTAAAATGTGTCACTTTATGTCAAATTATTTGTATGCTTTTGAAAGTTATACAAGCTTTATAGTTTCCATATCTTTGAATTTACATTTTACTTTTCTTACAAGTTCACACACAATTTGTTTCATTGACCCTGGAATTATAAAAGATACATAAGATACAATATTACTGCCCAAAGTTTGATGTCTATAAAAAGGACATTATTGAAATCCTCTAACCTATGAGTCTATTAAAAATTAGACTTCCCATAAATATAATAAATTAATTCTTGTTGTTAGTACATATTTTGCATTAGTTAATATCAGTAGGCTGAAACAGTAATAGTAGTTTCCAAAGTGGGAGTGGATTCTTAACATAAGGTCCCCAGTGAAACTTTGGATAGCCCCATGGATCAACTTTTCTCTTTCATCTTTGAATAATATGCAAAATAGCCTAAATATTTCTAATATTTCTTCCTTAACAATTTTAAGACCTTTTTTGGCTGCCTAATGTACTCTTTGCACTAGTAGGTGTATCATGCCACAACAAGCATGCACAGTTGTAATGAACACGAACTGTTTTGAATTTGGGATTTCTTGGGACCTTCTACTTTATCCATTCTAGTCAATACTAGAATACCAATCAGTTTTTATTACAGAATGTGAGACAACAATACCTCCAATTTGTATGACTGAATATTAAACTTTCATATAGTACATCAGAGGGAGACCTGAATGAGGAAGGGTTTTCTTGGTTTGTGAGCAGAGTCCCAAACCTCAGCAGAGAAAAAAACCCCAGTGCAACCAATATGTAAAACCATTAAATAAAAGTGAATAGGAAAAAGTGATCTTTCACAGGGTTCTATCAGAAGTTTCCTTTGTTTTAGTTCTAGTCCTGTTAGTGTCTCCTTTTGTGAATTCAAACTCTTTGCTTCATTTTGCCAGTGGTAAATTACTTTGATGATAATGGAATATCTGCCTATATTAGTTACTGAAGTATTCATTATTCACACTGAAATAAACACATTAAAGGATGTGACATCATGGAAAACTTGTGCTAAATATTTTGTTGTTTATTTTATTTTACTTCTCACTTATGTTTTAAATTTTATTATTTATCTTTTCATTGCTAGTTCAGCTATCCTTCTTTCTAATCTCAGGTGTCCTTGGATGGAACATATATTTTCTTCTGTGATTGTCCTAGAAACATAACAGGCCAAATTAGCATGCTTTGACTCATGAGCAAAATATATTAAACACTTCCTGATGGTCATATTTTCTTTGTGCAGCTCATCTTAAAACAGTCTAGTTCCTGAAGCACTAGTTGAAGTGCTTGAAGGTCTGATAACTTTGTTTCTGTACTGTGTACAAAAGTTTCAGAGAAGTTCAAGGTATGAGACCAAGGAGAATGGCTTAATTTTTTTTTCACTTCTGGGTCAATTTATGAACAGTAAGGCAAAATCATAACCTATAGATGTGATAAGCAATTGTAAGTGCAAATATGTTATGAGGCTTGAGTGTATACTTCAGGTAGAAGGCTGTGAAGAAAGAAAAAAAGAAAGATAGCTAAAACTGAACCCATTTTAATATTCTTAACTTGATTAGAAAATAAAATATGGCAGCCTGCAGTATGATGGAATATTTTCCTCAGAAGTCTAAATAATTCTAATTCTTTTTCTGTTTAGTTTAAATCAGTTTCAACAAAGCTAACTAACATTTTTTAAATTTCCCTTTTCTTAGGACAAGATAATTTTTTGCAGATTATATTATAGTCATGGGACAAGCCTGCAGTTGCCAAAGTATTTGACCAAGCTCATTTGTGTATTAGATGGCCAAAACTGATGGAGGCTTCCCAGATCTGTCATATTGGATCAGACCAATAGAATAATAGGTGAAAATCTGCAAAGGACTCTAGCACTGAAATACTTTTTATTTGGGGGGTTTTTATTTATTTATTTATTTATTTATTTTACATTTTAACCAAGTACATGCAAGAACTACTGGTTTTGTATGTTCCAATTTGGCCTAGAGTAACTGCTCTCTTAAGCACCTAGGGCAGGGATATTACATGACATGAATGCTAATGCTCCTTTTAAAGGAAATTCAGAGAATAATTGTCCTCCCTGAGATTTAGTCTACCTTTGTGCTTTTTTGGGAATGGAATTCCTAGATACATCCCTATAAATTTTGCACATTGCATATAATTAATAAATGTATGATTTTTTTTTTTTTTGCATTTTATTGTGAGTATAGCTATCTTTACGTAATTCTGTATTTCCTTTATGTGCTTCCCAGACCCAGGAGCTGTCAGTCATTTTCCAGTAAAGTGATGAGAAGCAGAATGGGAACATGAAATTTATTTTAACTAGTGACCTAAACCAGGAGTTGAATGAGCCCAGATGCCGAAAGCTGAAAAAGAAATGAGTCTAACTCATTATACAAAACTTCTCAACTGCAACACTGAGTACAAGAATTATTTTGTTTTGTGTATTTGGCCAGATAATATTCAAACATCTGCTTAAATTACAGAAGGCCAGGGGATTAAAAATGAAGGCTTTGAAATGCTACTCTTAGCTTATACCAAAGCTTCTATGATAATATGTTTCATGTCCCAAAAGTCTATATAAGCAGAGATATATGCTGGTGTTTGAGCTAAAAACAGGAGGCACCATACAATCTCTTTGTTTTGTTTAATAATGTATGATACGTATTTATTTTCTTGTGGCTTCTGGAATTCTCCAACCACAGGAGTTACAGTTAGCAAGTACTTAGAACTAAAAAGGACAAAGGACAGGGTGAAGTGTTAGAGCATGCTGATTTAGAATTAGGTTTCACAAGTAAGAATTTTAAACAGGATTTTCTATAATGCAGCTATTGATTTAATGTATCCCCTATTTTGTTACAAATGCATTTTGGTCATGTCATTTCAAGAATGACAATTAGCCAATGTATTTCACAGTTTCAAATATAATTAGTTGTTATTACACGAAAACCTGACCTAGAGATAGGTGTTGTATGTGTAAAGGAAGTTCTGTGTGGCTAAAGAGAATATTTAATCAGATATTTTTTTAAATCTCTTTCATATATGCATTTTTAAAAGTTACAGCTCAGCTGATTTCTTTTCATTTTTAAATTAACAAAAGCTATTAGATGCACCATAGCATATATATAGCACATAACTGCTTGCTTGCCCCACACAGTTACTGAAATAAGACTCATTTATGTTAAAATAAGTACAAACAAGCATACAGAAATAACAGACTTCAATATTATGTCATTACCTTTTTTTCCCCTCAAGGATTAAAGATCATGTCATATCTTCTGCTACTGTATGAAATAAGAATTTATAAAGAAAACATTGATGACAACACCAAATTATTTTTCCCGCTTTAATGTTCCTTTTTATTTTTATTTGTGCCAAAACAATATTGCTATCCTACTTAACTTCTCTTTTAAGTCCTGAAATAAAGCATTCAGTAACAATAGAAAAACACTTCGAGATGATTACTGAATTGAGCAATACTTTATCAGTGCCATCTAGTGTATGCAACTACAAAAGTATTAGAAGAATGTTTTCTGTCCTACCTTTCTACTAAATTCACAAAGCATTACAGCAAGTGAAGTTCTAAATGCTTGTCTTTGACATCAATTTCTCTTCAGCAAATATTTCTTTCTCAGCTAAACATTTTATCAAGAGGCTTCAAAATAGTCTTGTGGAGAGTTATTAGAAAAAGGGTTTGGGAGGCTTATGTTTAATTTGAAATTTCAGTAATAACTTTATTGTGTTCTGAAGAGAGCAATGGAGATAAATAGCTTTATCATTCACATCTGCTGGTATACCTTAATAATCTGAGTCATCCAATTATTCACACTTTACAAGGAGGATAAAGAAAGTTACCAAAAATGTGAGATTGGCAATCTAATAGATAAACTTCATAAAAATGTCCGACTTAAAAAGCAGACAAGATAATACATTTCATATCATAACAGTAGAACTGCAGTATACTTAACTGGGGTATCACAGTGCTTTTTCACATCTGAGTGACCTTACTATTAAGTTTATACTAACTGATTTTCAACAAACTTAACCTACTCTTTTCCTTTCTTTCTTTGGAGAAATGAGGTGTTTCTTTTCGGTTACTGCTCTTCTCAGCACTAGAAACAAAAAAATAATTCAGCTGGTTTATCAGGATCAGAAGGAACAAAGAGTAATTAATTTCATAATTCCTGTACTCCACATTATTAGGTTGACCACTGACATTATGACTCCTGAAGGAGCTATCTTGTCAAATTACTCAAACTATGGTTCTTATTTCAGTCTTTCTGTGAGAGGAAAAAACATGGAAGAGATAATTGAGGTTGCCACTGTATTTTTCTTGAAATATCAATCCCCAAGTTGTCAACTTTTCTGTAAAAAGCAGCAAAACCTGATATGGGTACAGGGGGAATAGAAAGTAAAGAGGGCGTAGTGCATTGTCAGAATCCCTGTGCTCTGTGTTATGCAAAAGTTTCTATATGAGAAAAGATATGGGGGGAATATTGCCATATTCTTTGTTGCCAACCTGTGTCAATATGTATAAAAGTTTATCCCAACAGATGAACTAGAAACAATAAATTCATTGATTTATTTTATCCCTCATTGGAACAGAATATATATACATATATGCATGGTTATATACATGTATGTATGTATGTGTACATGAGTTTATATGTAAATCTGTATGTATATATCTGCATCTGAGTGTATGTATGTATATGTATCTATATATGTATATCTGGGAATGAGAAGCTGCTGTGAATGGAGTGGTTAAAACCAATTTCATGCCAGTTTCAATCCTCATCACTACATATATAAAACAATCATCTCTTAAGATTTTATTCTGAAGTAGCTGTGCGGCTGTAGTGCCACAGATCTGATGCAATTCATCTTGCATATGAGAGTGCTTCAACAAAGGGAGCAGGAACAGAAATTTTTTTCCCAACTCTTTGTGGATGTTTTATGTTCCTCCACCTCTTTCCCGAAGAAAACAGTATGATCTTCCTCTACTTTAGGTGGTTTGAACCTACAACTAAGGAGAACATCTTACTGGATATTCTGAGAAGTGATAGTCTTAAACCTATGACTTGATGTTTTTCTAGTTTACATAAATAAATAGTTTATGCTTAATGGAGCTTACTGAACAGAAAAGACTAAAAATAGTCCGTCACAAAATACGTCAAAGATCTGTGGCAAGGAGATGGGAAAATTGTGCATTTACCACAGTCTCACTCCATACATCTGTTGAAGGTGGTTGCACTGAATATCTATTTTCTCTAATGATTTTTTATAGTTCAATGACATCATTAGTAAGTTATTTACCTGAAGTGGTTAACTTGGAAAACTTTAGTCTCAGTTCCCTTACAAGCAAACACTAGATCTCTTGTTTAAATTGGTGTCATCAGTTCATAACAGTGAGCCTCAAAGATCCCTGGAGAGTAAATATTTTCATAGAAAGTGGGCATTGTAGGTGTGGTTACAATAGTCAAGGAAGATAACTAAATCTACATCTGCCACATAAAAAATTGGTACGTATCAAGTAGCAAGCTAAAATGGGACTCCCCTTAGACTACTTCTTACCAAACTGACAATTTAATAAACTTGTTTAGCCTATTTGATTGGAATTTCCAAATACAGTATCAGAGAAACTGAAAATGCATGTTTGGAGGTGTGTTAATTGACCTTTTACTGAGAAAGAAAATATTAGCCTTTTTTACTTAGTATACATGATACTTGCTTCTAAAGTATTGCATAAATAATTGTTTACCAAAAGCCTATGTATATTTAGGAGTCTCTACTAACCAAAGTGATTACTAATTGGAATTTTTATTTTCTTTAGAGAGCGGTAGTTAAAGCAAATTCCATTGTGTGTGTAAAATGGAATTCAAGCTCATTTGGTTAAATGCCCCAACCCAATAAAATTACACAAAGCCAGCTTAATGAGCCTTTTAAAATTTTTTTTGGGAGGGGGGGAAGATAAGCAACTAAGTAGTAAATTAGGTAATACTACATAAGGCATTTTGTGATATTATTTATGTACTTCTACTAAAAGTTTTCTTAATAGAGTATTTTGTGGTACTACTGGTTGCAGAAGGAATATTTAGAAGTAATTCATTCTAGTTTTGCTCTGCTGTACAAACTTAATTTTAATTGCAATTAATGGAGATGTGTAGATAGAACCAACTTCCTGATGAAGTTAGTGACCAAGGTGACAAAGTCCCTCCCACTGTAAGTGAAGACATAGTAGGTGATCAACTGAGGAATCTGAAGATATACAAGTCCATGGGACCTGATGAAATACACCCCAGAGTCCTGAAGGAACTGGCTGATGTAGTTGCCAAGCCACTTTCCACGATATTTGAAAAGTCGTGGTGGTCAGGTGAAGTCCCTGCAGACTGGAAGAGAGGAAACATCACACCCATTTTTAAAAAGGGTAGAAAGGAGGACCCTGGGAACTACCGACCTGTCAGCCTCACCTCCGTGCCTGGGAAGATCATGGAACAGATCCTTCTAGACGCCATGCTTGGGCACATGGAGGACACGGAGATGATTCAAGATAGCCAGCATGGCTTTACTAGGGGCAGGTCCTGCCTGACTAACCTAGTGGCCTTCTATGATAGAGTGACTAGGTCAGTAGATAAGGGACGACCTATGGACGTGATCTATCTGGACTTCAGTAAGGCCTTTGACACGGTCCCTCACAACATCCTGCTTGCCAAATTGGAGGGATACAGATTTATGGGTGGACTGTTCAGTGGATAAGGAATTGGCTGGATGGTCGCACCCAGAGGGTGGTACTCAATGGCTTTAAGTCCAGATGGAGAGCAGTGACAAGTGGTGTCCCTCAAGGGTCTGTGCTGGGACCGGTACTGTTTAACATTTTTATCAACGACATAGACAGAGGGATTGAGAGCACCATCAGCAAGTTTGCAGATGACACCAAGCTGTGTGGTGTTGTCAATACACCAGAGGGATGGGATGTCATTCAGAGGGACCTGGACAGGCTGGAGAGGTAGGCCCAGATGAACCTCATGAGGTTCAACAAAAGCAAGTGCAGGGTTCTGCACCTGGGCTGAAACAATCCTCAGTATAAATACAGACTGGGGGATGAGGTATTAGAAAGCAGCCCTGAGGAAAGGGACTTGGGGTTGCTGATTGACGAGAAGCTGGACATGAGCAGGCAATGTGCACTTGCAGCCCAGAAGGCCACTCACATCCTGGGCTGCATCAAAAGAAGTGTTGCCAGCAGATCCAGAGAGGTGATTCTGCCACTTTGCTCTGCTCTGGTGAGACCTCACTTGGAGTACTGTGTGCAGGTCTGGAGCCTTAAATATAGAAAGGACATGGACCTGATGGAGCGGGTCCAGAGGAGGGCCACTAAAATGATCAGGGGGTTGGAGCACGTCTGCTATGAGGACAGGCTGAGGGAGCTGGGGTTGTTCAGCCTGGAGAAGAGGAGGCTCCGGGGAGACCTCATAGCAGCCTTCCAGTACCTGAGGGGCGCCCACAGGAAGGCTGGGGAGAGTCTGTTTACAAAGGCCTGCAGTGACAGGACGAGGGGCAATGGTTTTAAGTTGGAGAAGGGGAGATTTAGATTGGATATTAGGAAAAAGTTCTTTACTCTGAGGGTGGTGGAACACTGGAACAGGTTGCCCAGGGAGGTGGTTGAGGCCCCTTCCCTTGAGATATTCAAGGTGAAGCTCAACAAGGCCCTGGGCAACCTCGTCTAGTTGGAGGTGTCCCTGCTGACTGCGGGGAGGTCGGACTAGATGACCTTTGGACGTCCCTTCTGGCCTGGACCAATCTATGAATCTATGAATCTATGAAGAACATTTAATGTCTGAAAAGTTCTGAAAGGAAAAGTGCCAGTGAATCCAATATTACATACTGTCTTCACAAAAATAATCAGATGATAATAGGAATAGTCTTTAAAATAAGTACCTGATTCTGATGATCCATATAATCTTTTCCTGTAACAGTTGAGTATTATCTTACCTTTTTTGATTTCTGTAACAATTACAGTGAATAGAACGATGAGACTAGACTTATCAAAAGGTTTTGCATGTGCCAGGCTTCAAAATCTTGAATGTAACAAGTGCCTGTAATTGCTTGTTTTACAGTTACTATTGTTCTACTTCAAGTTTTAGAGAGAAACAGCTTTTTTTTTTTTTTTTCCTTTTTTCCTTTTCTCTCTTTAATGACTGCATTTGGCTCTTACTACCTTCATTATTCCCTAAAATCACAGTACACTTGACCAAAGTGTATATTCACTTCATAATGGACGAGATAAGGAAACAAACCCACTCAAGCTAATGGAGATGTTTTAATTTTTGGTATTTTTGGTTTTCATCCTATTTAAATTTTAAAATGCTCACTTCTACTATGGCTATTTTGTGGAGATAGGGAGTACCTGTGTCCTTCAAACTTAAAACAGTGTTGTCTGTCATGGTAACATACTGTTTTCAATGCAGGTTCATAAATGTCTTAGTCATTAAGTGCCTACAAAGTGAGGACTGATATAAGGTAACTGGAATAGCTATAAAACTTAAATTTCGTTCTTCCTCTCTCACCTGGAGACACGATTGCAATGTAAAAGAGATAAAAGTTTTGAAGCTTCAGGAATGATGAATTCTTACTTCTCACTGTCATTATCTTTTGACACCTTTTCTGACACTTGGAATGTTTGCCCAATAATATGAAAATGGACTGATGGTGGAAAAAAAGCAGTGTGCAGTCTTCACAGCTGGTGCAATTTGCCATTGTGCTTTGTCATCGCCTGCCTACACTTAATTAATAAGCATCTGTTTCATTCTTGTATTTACACAAGATACAAAATAAAATCCCTGTTTGATTTTTTCCATTTGTGACATGATGCTTCCTCCTTCACTTCAAAAATTATTACTATGAGTAAGAAAAATACAAATACATTGAAATGTAAAGCTCTGTTTGTTCCAGAAATAAAATATTTAGTTTCATGGTTTAAATATGTAGACAGATCAGCCATGTTAATGGAAAGCTCTACTGTTGTGGAAGGTATTTTATAGCTTTCTAGCAGATGAAGAAAAAAAAAAAAAGTGCATGTTACCTGAATGACTATTCTGACATAATTTATAACATTTTACAAGCTAATTTATTTTTCTTCAGAAGCAAGGAACAGGATGCATGCATATTTGGGGTTCTGGCTACTGAGGAACATGAAATCTGACACCATGGATTTATATTTAAGCTGAAGGTTAAAAACTACTGAGGCTCTATTTATGCATATATCTGTTCTGTAGGTGTGTAGATACAACCAAAGAATATTAATAACATAACGTTTACCAAGGGAAATGGTCCGTAACCAGTACCTGCCCCTCGTGACTATACAGATACTTGTGATAGGTTCCATTTCTTTCTTATCAGCATTTTAAAGCTGTATTGCATGGATGCCTGTTCCACATCATCTAGATTTCACCCACATATGTATGGTACTTTCCAGTGCAAGTTCAATCTTGATAGCTCTCTGTCATTAGTTTAAATTTATCAGTGTTGCCAAGAATCATGATGTTCAGTAAGAAAAATATTGTATGGTATTTCTCATTATTTTTTCCCCTGGAAGAAATTACAGAATTTACAGAGATTTTAAGATTTCTCTAGTAATTGAGTTAGGTATTAACCTAGCACTAATCCATACTTCAGTAATTAAAGCTGGAAGAGTAACACAATAACACTTCCGAAACTATTTTTAATATTTTTGAAAGCTTTACCTTTAGAAATCTGGGTGGGGTTTGATAGGATTTTTTAGGTTTTGGACGTTTTTGGTCTTGAAGCAGTAATAACATGCCATATTCAGTTGGTTGTTGTTTTTTTTTTTTCCCTGAGATTCATAGAATCAAGTTTGAAGTGGCAGTGGGTAGAATACTTGTTTTCAAAATGCCACAGAACACACCTGTTTCCTGATCTTTGCTATTTCATAAGTGAATTAGCAGAACCATTTTATTATATTGCTATACCAGGAGCATAGTTTTTGCTTCCGGTGTCATTGTTAGGAATTTCACATTGATTCAGTAGGTATCAAAAGCTATTATATGACCATATTCTTAGGGAACATGAAAACAATGATTTGCATGATATGCATAAAAGATAAGTAGTTGGGGAACAATGAGTTTGAACATAAAAAGCTCATTCTTACCTTACTTTAAAAATAGTTTAAGTTTGCATTTAGGTTTTAAATTTGGATATTGTGATGTATGGAGTGAAAAGAAGAGAAAAGAAAGTGAGTGTTTTCTTTTCTCCTTTAATAAAACATAGTGTCTGTGTTGAAGAACTTTTGTCATATAAATGAGCTGTTGAGAAGTAGATGGCTCCCAGGATGCAGAGCAGAATGTAACAATCTTCACTTTTATGTTTTCTCATTAAATTCTTCTCCTGGTCTGTTATTAATTTTGAAATAGCTGATGTGCAGAAGCTTCTTGCCAACTTCCATGAAATGAGTTGAGGATTTTTGGACTTAGCAGACCGCATTGTTGTCAAAAAAAACCCAAAAACAAAACCAAAAAAACCCAAAGCAAAAAAAAGGCACCCACATAAGCATAAAAATAGTTTAAAAGAAATATGGCATAGGACAACAAAGCTGGTGAGTGGTCAGGAGAACAAGTGTTATGAGGAGCAGCTGAGGGAACTGGGGTTTTTTAGCTTGGAGCAATGGAGGCTGAGGGGAGACCTTATCACTCTCTACAACTACCTGAAAGGAGGTTGTAGAGACGTGGATGTCGGTCTCTTCTCCCAAGTAACAGGCAATAGGACAAGAGGAAATGGCCTCAAGTTGCACCAAGGCAGGTTTAGATTGGATATTAGGAAAAATTTCTACACTGAAAAGGTTGTCAAACATTGGAACAGCTTGCCCAGGGAAATGGTTCAGTCACCATCCCTGGAGGTATTTAAAAGACGGATAGACATAGTGCTTAGAGATATGGTTTAGATGGTTTTCATCAGTGTTAGATTGATGATTGGACTGGATGATCTGAAAAGTCCCTTCCAACCTAGGCAATTCTATTATTCTATGATTCACTTGCATTAATTGTTCTTGCTGCTGCTATAAATGAACATTTTGGAAAAAATCATTTAGGTGTAAACAGCCTTTTTGTTCTGACTCACATGAAAAGACAGTAAAAAGTGAGTACTGATGTTAGATTCCTCAAAGTTTGCAACTAAGAGAGAGAAAAAAAGAAAATTAGGTGGTTTATTTGCATCCTCTCTGTTACCTGAGCATATTTTAAAAAATATCCAGCAAACTTCAACAACCATGAAAAGCTTCCAAGATGTAACATTAAATCCTGCTATCTACATACCCTTAGGAAACAATGCAGAAATCACATGGAAAGTTCAAAATTATCTATGGTGGGACAACCTAAGTATCAAATTGTATAACACTAGGATATGCCAAAAGCATGCAGACTGATGTTAGGTGACTACTAACCATTCAAAATCTAAATGGGTACAAAAGTGCTGGGGAAAAAAATTAGGAGAAATAAAAAGTACACTTTTTCAGTTATTTTATTTTCATTTTCAGCATGGCCTGCCATTGGGATAAAATATTTGTTGCTAAGGAAGGGAAAGAGAATGTGAATTATGAAACAGATAAGAGGCTACCAAATCAAAGAATCGCAAATCAAAGAACTGCCAAATAGCAAGCAGGTTCCCCTAAGCGCTAGAATTACAATTGAGTTCAGTTTGTATAATCTTTAGGTACAGAAAGCTGTTGTGCTTGGGAAAAAGGTGAAGATTTTGCTAACATTTTTCAGAAATGGTGGAAATTACTTTTATTTTTATGCTGTTCACAATTTCCTTAGATGTGAAGGGAATAAAATTGACAGGGCTTTTTGCCCTTCTTAAGGCCTTTGAACAAGTATGAACCACTCCATAGTAAGTAGAATATGTATAATACAAAAAATCCTGAAGTACCTGAGTGAACTGTCAGTAAAATTAATAACTTGCTGTCTAAAAAGTTCCAGTTGCAGGCATCTATTTCTTAAAATGGAACAAAGTTACTATGTCTTAATAGATAACCTATATATAAAATTAAGTTATCTACAAATTAAGTTTACATGGCTACATAAGCATATTTTTTTTTAATTCTCTGGATTTTGTTTATTTTTTTTATTTGGAGCTAAGATGGTATATTTAGAAAGCAAACTGTATCAGGGTTTTGAAACTACATTTGTTTGATGCTTGAGTATTTTTTTCATTGTTATTATACAGTAGTGGTTTTTGGTATAAGCAGTTATGGCAGGTGTTCAGCTTTTAATGATTGAGAACCAGTCAGCTACTGAGATTTCAGAAGGTACTGCAGTGCACTAAAGCTGTACCAAAAACCTATTGGTCAAGACTGCACTGACAACTAAGATAAAAAAGGCTCCTCTATGAATGTTCTGTCAGTTCTTGTGGACCACACAATCTGGAATGTTAATGTAATCATGTAGCTATGTTGCATATTGAATCGTATTATGTCAATCAATTTTCTTCAGCCAGCATAGCTCAGGTCTCTCAGAATTAGTTGGTTTATTTGTTTTTACTCTCCTGCTTCTGGTTTCCAGTCACACTTCATTTATGTATCTTAGAAAAGACAATGACATTTCACATTGTTACGTTCTGCTACCAACTTGTCTGCCTTGATACATCTGCATCTCCCTCCTCTTAGATTTCTTTACTATTCCTTTTTCCAAGTTAAAATAATTCCCTGACATTAGGAAAACCACCCGCTAACCAGCTTTATATTTTATTTCACAGCTGTGGTAGCATGAATAGGAATGAGTACTCCTGAGGTAGTGGACTTTGGCCACGTCTTTTAAAATATTTTTCATGTCCATTTCTTTTATAGAGTCTCTCAGCAAAATTTTTGGGGGCAAAAAAATTCTGTATGGAATAAATGCATATGTATCACCTCAATACAATGTTTCAGCAGTGAACAGAAACATGTGGAAACAGTTTTTGATCCTTGCCTTGGAAGTGAAATTCAGTAATACTAATTTACTCGAAAAAAATAATGCATGGTCTTCTCTCATTTCTCTGTGTCCATACTGCACTCCAAAAGGCCTTTTTCTTTTCTGAAAATTAAAAAAAAGTATTTATTTTAAAAGCTCATGTCTCTTAAGCTTCACCTTCCTTAAGTATGTCAGATGTGACTTTAAAATGATAATTAACATGATTATGTTCACAAATAACTCTTTTTCAATAATGGACTAGTGTTCATTTTTCCCTATCTTTAAGTAAGCTGATGAATAAGAGATTTTTATGGTAGAATCCTGTCCAACTGCAAAGCTGATTCTTGATAGATTGCTGAGACACCGGAGTTACCTCTTGACATCAAGTATTGATCTCTCAGCTTTCCAATTATCTTCTTTTTAAAAATTATTTAATCACCTTACTATTGAGAAGTTCTGTGACAGCTGAGTGTAAGGAGTGCAAGGAGAGAAAAGTACATAAGTGTTACTAGCTAAGAGTATTTGTATACATACAAATTTGTATACATACATAAACATATGTGTATATATAAATATATGTTATAGATAGATAACATTTAAAATAGCATATGATAGGTATAGGTAGATATAAAAGTAAAATTATAATGGGTGTGTGTGTACATATACGTACGCTATGTATATAAAACATATATAGAATTGGTTGGGGTTTTTTAATGACCGTAGAAATGTAATTTAATGTTATTTTCAGTATTGGCTTAGCCTTGGTTATTTGTCTCAGAAAGTCAGCAGGTTCAGAAGCCCAGCCCTTCTTCCTTTGCAGATACAACTCAATAGACTAATCTGTGAGACGTTTCCCATTTGTTTGGTAGAAAATTGTCTGCGGTTAGTTCAGTGGCTTACTCCAGCATGAAGAATTTTTGCAGTCCTCGTGTGGTGGGCTAGCAGAAGGGAAGCTCTTCAGTGGGCTTGCTGGGCCTTTCACATTTCAGAGAAAACCCTGTGAAATGTTACTGCTAAAGTTTTGAGAAATTAGTGTGATATCAGCATCAACTGTCTCAGCATCTTTTTAGGCAAAAAGCCTCTTGAGCTGTTAGATTGATGTTATACTGTTGAGAAGAGTTGTTAGTTGCTGTTTAGTTCCTAAGTTATCACTCAAGACAACAGTCCTAGAAGCTTGCTGTGAAGCAATTTACATTATTTGAATCAGTATGTGATGTTAAAATGAAAGGACATTAGTGGAAAATGTATAAACGCATAAATATATAAATACAGTTATATACAGATTTTATATATATATACACATATTGTCCTTGGCCACAGTCATGCCAGTGCAGAGACATGGTCCCTGGGGCATTCTAGGCTGGCCAGTGGGACTGCGCACCCTCCTGGTACTGCCTGGAACAGCCAGAGGCTGCTCTGGCTCTGGGTGGATGATTTGGGATCCTTTGTTGGATGCCATTCTCCCCCACGCTGCCAACTTTGCTCATCCACTCCTATGTGTCTGTGGAGATTAGTCTCTATCCAGGTAGCCTGAGAAAAGAGCTGTTGTTGCTTTTGAGAACAGTTGTCTTGTTAAAAACAAACAAACTAACAACCCGGAAAAGTTAATGGAAAAGTCCAAAGAGATTATTTGTCGCTGAGGTTTTATTTGTTCTGTAGCCTATATGCCTCTGTCCCACGTGAACTCATTTCTTATCCTTCTCTCTAATCTCCCTAATGGTATCCTGCCAGCTCACCTCACCACAATGCTTGTAATGCTAATCCTTCATGTATCAGTAACAACTCTGAATTCCCTTCAACCCGCCTCTTCAAGCAATCATTGTTCCTTTCATCCTCTGTTACCTTAACTCCCTCTTGAACTCCTCACACTTTTCAGTCTGCTGCTGTGTTGTTGCTGCAACTCTCTCTCCCAGGTACCACTAGTCTGAAATACCTCCTAAATATTTTTTTTAACCATCTTCTACAGTCTTGTTGATTCTCACAGTTAAAGTTCTTACATTCCTAGGCAAAAAAAAAGCTGCCTTTTCTTAGCTTCTGCTGAATTGTGACTCCTGTTAAGGTCTTATTTGCTTCTGGATCCCCACCCGTGCACCACCCTCATCACCCTCACCCCAGCCTTTATAGTTGATACCATTGTAACTGCCATGTCTTGAACTTCCATTGAGTTGAAATAATGTATGATTACAATGTTAGATCATATAATGCTATCCAGCTTAATCAATGATGAATTTAAAATCCAATTAAAAGATCCATTCAAAATGTGTTTTGTTTGAATGCCAGCTACCAAAACAAGAGTTTTAACTAATGAGATATGCTGATTCGATAATATTTGGACTATCAAAATGTTCCCAAGTTTTGTATTCAGCTAAAGACCATCTGTGAACCTATACCAATTACAACAAAATCTAGTGACAGAGGTAAAAGCTCAACAAAATTATATTTCTAAATAAAATCCTGATTAAAAAGTTGCAGATTTTCATCCTTTTTTTGCTAATAAAATGTTAAACAGTGACAGATTCACACTTCAGATATGCATAATCTTTTTTCTTTTTTTTTTTTTTTTGTAGAACAATCAAAATTCCTTCTGTCAAAATAATTTGCAAATGTGAGCATTTCTATTGACTTCAGTAGAAATGCCTTCAAGCCTTGCAGTATGCAAGAGTTTTAATTATTAAATGCAAGTAAAAAGAAGAAGGAAAAATGATAACACAATACTTGCTTTTTTTGTTGGCGGTAATTACTTCCGGTTTTCTTTTGGTCTAACTGGGGAAAAACTTGATGGAAGATAAATTAAATTATTATTGCATTAAGACGTACATACACAACCCATAAGAGGTAGGAACAGAGAAAAATAAACTCTGTTTTGGCGTTAGCATGTGCTTATAACATCTTTCATAGCCTCCTTTAAATTTTGCTAACTAATTCAAATTCACCTGTACAAACTGGGAAGCTCCTTTTAGCCATCATTAAAATAAAACAAAACAAGCAAACAAACAAAAGAAAAAAAAAGAGAAAAAATATTTATCCACTACAGGGTAAATTTCCCTTTAATCTTATGCTGATTTTTGAAACTTACAAAAGATAATAATTAATTATGCATCACTGCTGATTTTGAAGTCTGATTCATTTCACCACCTGTACTTTGGAGAAAGAGTTTCATACTAAGCAGAAATGTTTGCCTTTTTTAAGCATCAAACAAAATCCAGAAATTACTAGAATAACTGAAGTATAATTTTCCTCCCCACTTTTTGCAGTGCAAGTCACAGACTAGCTATCTGGTGTGGGTTAAACTAGACACAGTACTTTCTCTCATCACTAAAATATGAAAGCTGACTTCATTTTTCATACTGAAACTGAAATTGCTTTTGATGAAAATGTTTAGCTTTCTGACTACTTTTAAATTACTGGACTCTTTGGGTTTAAAATTAATAGACTGAAATGAAAAAAAAAATCTCTCTGAAGCCTATCCCATGAACAGGAATTGTTGGACCTAAATGATGCATAGATAAAGCACAGTATATCAGAATTACTGCAGAATTGATACTCTCATATTCGAAAGAGATAAAAACAGCAATGAGTTACACGTTTCATGGCAATTTAATCTACTTTAAACCTTGTACCTATTCAGTCCGTTGCATAACGTGCATTTGTTACCTTCTTTAGGAAAGAAATTTTTATAAGCCTTTATGATAGTTGATGGAAAATACAGTGTATGCCAAATATCTTTACATGGTTCTAAACTCCAGTTAAAAAAGAGATGCAGAAAAAATAAATGGATTACAAACTATTTTGAAGATTTGTTTTATCTAGTTCAGCAACACTGCAGATCTTACATTTCATCATGTTTCAGAACAATGGGGGGATTTCTATTGTATGAGAGCTGAGAATTTCAGCCTTGTGGCCAATTGTCCTCTGAAGTGTGGGCCTTTAAATGTGTCACTGTTCCAGAGCTTAAGCTATTAAAAAAATAAGATTTTTTTATTACCTATACTGCAAAACATTGTTTTATAAAGGCCAGCATCAAGAAACCTGACATATCTACACACTACTATGCTGTGGAATAAGGTAATTCCTGTTACACAATGAAACCACAATACTTCTAGAAATAGTTTACAATGAATAGCAATTATCACATTGCATACTGCAACTCTGAGAGACACCTGAAATATTCACTACAAAGTTTCATTCTTATAACCAATATGCCACTAACTTCTAAGATAAACCCTCTAGTGTTACAGTTTTGACCCATGAACTAGTAAACTAGTGAGGAATAATTTACACCAGCCAATACCAGCCATTTGTCTCCAATAGATAATCATTATGCATACTGCAGTTATTGAGTAAAAGGTCAAGTAAATGCTGTAGTGTTCTTTTATAAAGGAAACAAACCCACATTCTTTCAATAAAATCCATATTAAATGTAATGAAAATATGGCTTGATAAATTATTTGTGAAATGAATCAAGTATTCAGAAAAAAGTAATGCAAGTTCAACTGAGAAATCATATTTTAACTCAGTCTGGAATGGGCACATAAACTAGTTTAGGGTTCATGATAAACTTAGCCTACTGTGTGCACTGGAGAGTCTTTCCCAGTGGACTGGTTTTGTGTGCGAGTGGTACTTATATGCATCTGGTTTAATCTTTTTAATCTTTCCAAAGATTAAGCACTATTTTTGTTCCTTTTGTTTAATAACTCAGAAATCAGAGTACATTTTTCTTGTTAGAAAAAAATGTTTCAGTCTTCTAAATGTATGATAATTCAACTATGTACTGTCTGTGAAATCCTAGACAGAAGTGTTATCAAATCTGTGTTCTATTTTCTTAAGAGAATAGGCCATTTTTTTGCCTTTTTTTTTTTTTTTTTTTTTTTTAAATTAGTTGTAAAGCATTGTAAAAATAGTGCTACGTCTCTCGATCATCTGTAATAGTATATGTCCGTGGTCTGGAAGTTCATGTCAAGTCCCTTAACAATGATTTAGGAATATGAGATCAGGTACCTGATATAATTTTCTGGTAAAAGTATTTTATTTCCATCTCAGAGATGGTAGAAGAAATGTTACTTTACCATAAAGGATCATTGTCAACCATTGATGAACTCTGTATGCATTCAAACTGATTATTGCTGATTCACTCAACGGGATGCAGCTTGTTAACCTCTGACTTAGACACATGAGAATCTTACTTTCTGTGCTAGATATGCAGAACTTCAGTCCCACTGACCCCTACAGAAGCTAAATCCAAAATCTAAATCCTCAAAACTCCTACTGAGCTGTAAACAAGACCTGCATATTTTTAAAGGCTACAGAACCCGAGTTTTGCAAATGGAGACCATTCATTTCCTAAAGGTTTCATGCTAAGCATATGCACCAATGTTTCTGCACAACATTGCATCTGCATCCACACTGAGCACATGGATGTTTACTTTGTACCCAAAATCTCATCCAAACTGTCAAACTAAATATTTCCTCATCTGTTCCACTCCTAGAGCTTAATCTGCCAGCTGCCTTCCCTGCACATAATCTCAGCCAGGCGACGCAGAGAATTTGGTCTAGAATAGTGCTGTTACAATACCTCTACCTGATAGTCTCATGATTGATGTATTGAGTTGGAAGAAATAACACTCAGGCTGTGATACCTGTTTTTGCCTCAGGGAATTTTAAACCCATACTTCATGTCCCACATTGTACCATAATTTGTCCTAGTTGCAATAGTGTCAATCAATTTTCATGGATATTCACAAAACTACGGAAACCCATGGTATCTTGTTGCAGCTGATGCTGTGACAACTCCTTAACTGCTAAACAAACCTCATATAAAGACATACCAGGAGAACAATTGTAAGGTAGCCTGAAAAAGTCTTCAGAATGTCTGTCACCATTGCAAGACCTGGCTAGTAGTCTGGGGACCTGTCACATGAGACAGAAAAACTCAGCATGTCTTCTGAACATATACACTGTGAGAAGGGCATCCCTTTTTGAACAGGCAGATAATCTTGATAAGGTTGCCTATTATGAAATTGTATTAACGTTTCTTACTTCCCTTGTCCTGTCTTGTTTTCTTGCTTTATGAGTGATGCCAATGTGTGAGTTTTAATTTGCATGGCTGATGATTAAAGGGTAATTATTTAATTGCATTAATTAAAGTCTTCTTAAAAATCTCATCCCTTATTAAACCTGTCACCTTCCCCAGAAAACAAATTTTCCTGATAAATCAATTCTGCATATCTTCTGGCAATGCCTATTGTCTGAAAGGCATAGGATGTTATATTTAAAGAAATCACATTTTTGTAGATTAATTAATGACCTAGCAGTTCAGTAATCCCTATTAGTCCTTTTATGGCACTTGGTGATTTTGAACTAAGACGTTACTTATAAACTGAAAATCTGCTTTTCTGTATAAACAATATTAAAAAAGGATAAAGAAATCTGGTGTGTGTTAGCATTAACTTGGTTCACGAGTGTAAGCTGTTAGATGATAGATGTTCTGTGTAAGAATGAGCTTGATTTTCATCTATCACACAGTTTACTTCCTGTTAAACCAAATTACAAGTGTAATAGTAATGTGATCAGTTATTTTCTGTGCTTCCTTAGATATTCTTTTGTCCTTTTATTAAAACTTTATGAAGAATCAGAACAAAACAATTGGAGATCAGGAAGAATCTTAAATATGTCCTGCAAACTTTACTGCAGCATTATTTCTCTTGTTTATTATACTGTATTCTATAAGAACACCAGTTAGTCATTACTAAGTTTGAATAGAAGTGTCAAAATGTGATTTGTATGTGTAAACTAAGAGAAAAATAATAAAAATACAATTTAAATACTTTTGTCATGTAAAATACACAGAAAATGTCATTAAAGTGCTCTAATTATACAGTGCACTATTAAACATAGAGTAACACAGTAACTAACCACGTAGCTGATTTTTATTGAATCACAGAATCATGGAATCACAGAATTGTTGAAGTTGGAAGGGACCTTCCAGAGATCATCTAGTCCAACTCCCCTGCCAAAGCAGGATCACCTAGAGCACATTACTCAGGACTGCATCCAGGCGGGTCTTGAAAATCTCCAGACAAGGGGACTCCACAACCTCCCTGGGCAGCCTGTCCCAGTGCTCTGTCACACTCACCGTAAAGTAGTTTTTCCTCATGTTTGGGTGGAACTTCCTATGTTCCAGCTTGTGCCCATTGGCCCTCATCCTGTCGCTGGGAAACACTGAAAAGAGTCTGGCTCCATCCTCCCTCAAACCACCCTTTAGATACTTATAAGCATTAATAAGGTCTCCCCTCAGCCTTCTCTTCTCCAGGCTAGAGTCCCAGCTCTCTCAGCCTTTCCTCATAAGGCAGATGCTCCAATCCCTTAATAATCTTTGTTGCCCTACGCTGGACCCTTTGCAGTAGTTCTCTGTCTCTCTTGAACTGGGGAGCCCAGAACTGGACACAGTATTCCAGTTGTGGTCTCACCAGTGCAGAGTAGAGGGGAAGAATGACCTCCCTCGACCTACTGATCACACTCTTCCCTATGCAGCCCAGGATTCCATTGGCCCTCTTGGCGACAAGGGCATATTGCTGGCTCATGGACAGTTCACTATCTACCAGGACCCCCAGATCCTTTTCCTCAGAAGTGCTTTCCAGAAGATCCATCCCTAACCTATATTGATTCCTGGTATTCTTCCTCCCCAGGTGCAGGACCCTACACTTGCCTTTATTGAACCTCATTAAGTTCTTCTCTTCCCAGCTCTCCAGCCTGTCCAGGTCACGCTGGATGGCAGCACAGTCCTCTGGAGTGTCAGCCAGTCCTCCCAGTTTGGTATCATCAGTGAACTTGCTGAGGATACACTCTGTCCCCTTGTCCAGGTCATTGATAAGTATGTTGAACAAAATTGGACCAAGTATTGACCCCTGGGGGACACCACTGGTTACAGGCCTCCAACTCAACCCTGCTCCATTAATTACAACCCTCTGAGTCCTGTGACACAACCAGCTCTCAATCCACCTCACCGTCCCCTCATCTAGTCCATGCTCCCTCAGTTTCCTAATGAGGGTGTTATGGGAGACAGTGTCAAAAGCCTTGCTGAAGTCAAGGTAGATGACATCTGCTGCTCCCCCCTCATCCAGCCATCTATTTATAACATCATAGAAGGCTATCAGATTGGTCACGCACAATTTACCTTTGGTAAATCCATGTTGACCACTTCCAATAACTTCCTGTTCTTCAACGTGTTTGGAGATGTCATCCAGAACGAATCACTCCACTACCTTCCCAGGGACAGACGTGAGACTAACTGGCCTGTAGTTTCCTGGGTCCTCCATCTTGCCCTTTTTGAAGACTGGAGCGATGTTTGCCTTCCTTCAGTCCTCAGGTACTTCTCCTGTTCTCCACGACCTTTTGAAGATGATAGAGAGTGGCCCAGCAATACATCTTCTAGTTCTCTCAGCACTCGTGGATGCATCCCATCAGGGCCCATGGACTAATGGATGTCTAGTTTGGTCAAGTGGTCTCTAACCCAGTCCTCCCCTACAGAAAGAAAATCTTCCTCTCTCCAGACCTTCCCCCTTGTCTCCAGGGTCTGGGATTCATCAGGGATAGCTTTAGCAGTGAAGGCATTCAGTAACTCCACCTTCTCTGTGTCTTCCACCACCAAGGCACCCACTTCATTCATCAGTGGGCCTACATTTTCCCTAGTCTTCCTTTTTCTGTTGATATACTGAAAGAACCTCTTCTTGTTATCTTTAACCGTAATGGCCAAGCTGAGTTCTGCTTGAGCTTTTGCTGTTCTAATTTTCCCCCTGCATAGCTTCACTACATCTTGATATTCCTCATAAGTTGCCAACCCCCTTTTCCAAAGACCATAAAATTTCCTTTTATTCCTGAGGTCCAGCCAAAGCTCTCTATTTAGCCAGGCTGGTCGTCTTCCTCGTCGGCTCATTTTTTGGGACCTGGGGATGGCCTTCTCCTGTGTTTTTAAGAGTTCCTCCTTGAAGCACGAGCAGCCTTGCTGGGCACCTGCGCCCTTCAGGACTGTCTCCTAAGGGACACTCTCAACCATGCTCCTGAACAGGCTAAAGTCTTCCCTTTGGAAGTCCAAGATGGCAGTTCTGTTGGCTCCCCACCTTGCTTCTCCAAGAATTGAAAACTCTATCATTTCATGATCACTCTTCCCAAGAAGACCTTCAACCTTTACATCCCCCACAAAACCTTCTGTGTTAACAACAGTTCTGAAGTTCAGTTATAAAGCAGAGGAACAAGTCAATGGAATTTTGAGATAATCTTGTCACTCGTAATGAAAAATGCTGCTCTTTCAAGAAATAACCTTAACTAGGTTAAGGTTATCAACTAGGTTAATCCCTAACTACTGAGAGGTTTCTGAAGACAAGTTTTCTAGGTGAAAAAGTCTTGTAGCATACCACTCTTACCTAACATACTTCTCTTCAGAAATGTTATCTCTGCCTATTTTTTATCTATATCAGCTTCCCACTTTTTTACTCTGTTTTTTTCTGAATTTATCTTTTTAATATTTTTCCTATGTAAGTAGGAACCTTCCTATTTTTCAAGGATCCAACAGTATTTTCCCTAAACTGACTTTACTCCAGATAAAAGACAGTAGTAATGCCTTAACCTGAGACTGAAAATTAAAAGTCCTCTGAGTGGATTACAGACTGCTAACAGACACTTGATAGTCAGAAAAATTAAATTAAATTAATTATTAAATTAAATAAAGAGGGCAAAACTCCACATTTGTTCTGTTATCTTAGTTTGCATGTCCTTAATGATACTGAAAGATTAGAATCTCCTTTCAACTCTACCTACCAAAGATACCAAGCAGAAACCATGGTTGATGTGGCCAGCTATAATTTAGTCTAGTACACAGCTGTAGTTAAATGATTTCTACTCTCTTGACGAATCCAGTTAACATACATGACTACCTTTCAAGGGATAGTTGTGGTTTAACTGTTTTGTTTAAGGTAAAGAAGACCAAACCCTGCTTCATTACTATCATTCGTACCTACCCATTATTGTCTCCAAACCCACCAAAGACCACTGTTTGTCATGTTGGTATGGAAAAGTTTAATTCTGATTTCGCTTTCCTCATAAGAAAGAGAAAATAACTACACTGTATTTTGATGACATAGTGCTGAAAAACAGAGGTTGGTATATTTCTATGCTGAAACCTCTTATGTATAATACTGTTGCTTGTAAGTTTCTAGTATGTTGAAAATACTTGTAAAAAACTTTTTGTTATTATGTAAGTATTCATCCCCTTTTCCCTCAGAGAAGATAAAATTAAAGATGTCACCACAGAATGTAGTTTAGATTGACATATTATTTCAAAGTGGTTTTTTTTAAAGATTTTTTTATAGGTACAAAAATTTGCTTTACAATCCCATTGTATAAATACAAATATATATGTGAACACTTAGGCATACAAATGCACATGAATGCATACCCAAATACATACAGTTCTGGTTTAACTTTGTTTTTAGAATTCCAAGTTTGAATTTGAAATTGAAATTGTCTGATTGAAATTGAAATCTAAATTGTCTGACACTAATGCATTCTCTTCTGCCTAAGGTCACAAACTTTACACAATGTATGGCCATTGCAAATATTATTTTTCAATCTGACTTTATTAAGAATCTAATCATTCTTTGCTAAACACTTCTGTATAGCTTCTTGATGAGAAGCAGATATTATATCTGAAAAACTGGTGGAAAAGCTTGTATAACATTTCTAAAATGATGCATATATTAAGGTAGTGGTTTTTAGTTTGAGTCACTGAGTTGGTTAGTTAGGTTAATAAGTTTGTTAGTTAGGTTAATAATCATTAATCTAGCTTGAAGTGGTGGAAATATCAATGGCTAGGAAACAACAACTTACACCTGACACCAAATAAACAATGTCCAACAAGGTTAAACAATACTCTAGATGTTTTATTATACATGGAGTCAAATCCCAACAAACTCATCTACAACTTTGTGTCTCTGACTAATATTCTACTGTAAAATTTCAGAAATGTGGACTCAGTGGTATTATTTCTTTGACTACACTGCTGAATTTACATTGTATCTTTTGTCTCTCAGTAACAATACGTAAAATATTAAATGTTACTTCATCACTCTCTTTCTGAAATACCCAAAAGTAAAACTTTAAATGACAAGTGCTTCAAGAGCATTGGTTGACTGTTGTACCACACTTTTATAGATGAGAAGATATTTGACAAATACTGAAGATATTTGAGGTGATGAGACATAAGTAGTACGGGTTGCTTATTGTGATAAACTGAGAAAAAATACAAAGCAAATAAGAGTTTTTTTTTCTGTATGAGCTGAGGTGTGGAACAGAAAAATAATGTATTTTACATGCCTTAAATTTTAATTAAGAATATTCCAGAAGTATCTTCTGTCATTTGAAATTCCTTCTACAAGTAGAAAATGAAAAGAGAAGTGTTTCAGGAAAAAGAAATAAAACTGAAAATCTCAGAGTATGTCCCCTACCTTCACATTAAATGTACAGAAGATGACTCTCAAAATAATTGACTTCACCATCGCTGATTGTCCACAGATCAGGACGTTCTCACTGCAGGGTTTTTAGATTTATGGCAATGTATAAAAGAACATTACTTATGCCAAACTTCATTAAACACTTCTGAAGGTTTGAAACCTTGAAGTTTTTAATATTTTTCTGCTTTTGTCTGTTTCATGGAATTTCATATTTGTCTGAGTTGTATACAATCATACTGTAATTAATCTGTTCCTTTAGATGTGTTCATCAAGTTTTGATGTTTAACTTAAAAGGTTCTGCATCTGGATTACTTTTACTATAGAGTTTGGTAATTACTGAGCAAAGCTCAAATCTCATTCATATAGTCTAAGCTGAAAGGGTATACTCCTAAACGTACGTGTATGTAATCATCTGCATAGATAATACATATGTATATTTGTGTATATATATATATTTTTATATATAAAGTGCAATTTCATGCAAAGTTTCAGGTCTGAGTTTTAGTTGTTCTAGCCCTGGAAGCTACCACAAAGAGCAGTTGAAGCTATTATTCTGTATTTCCAGTTCCACATTCCAACAATGTCCCTGCTGTTGGCAATAGGAACAACAACAAAATAAGTTTTCAGCAGATAAACTTGCTGCACAGAAACTAAGCCAGAAATGGGAAAAAAATAACTAGGGCAGAAGGCAACATAGGCCAAGACCACTTCTTTCAGCAGCAACATGCTCATAGAGGGGTTTAAACAAACTGTGGAACCACAGTCCCTGGGAAAAGAATAATAGCAACAATTACTAACTAGGAGACATATCACTAAAATAATATTAGTGTTCCGTATTTTCTTCAAAGAAAAATCTTTGTTTAATGTTATTTTCCACCAATACATGAAAATATCCAATATAACTGCAGTGACCAACAAGTTTAATTTCCAATAAATAGTTGGAAAAATAACAATCAGTTTGTAGTTTAGTTTTATGGGTACTTTTGACAGATTTTGTAGTCACCATAAAAAGGCACTATAAAGTTCTATTAAAAATAACGTGTTTTTTATACCTTACATTACTGTGAAGAAGCTGGTTTATTTTTGGTTGGTTTGGTTTGGTTTGGTTTTTTGTTGTTGGTGGTGGTGGTTGGTTGGTTGGTTTTGTTTGGTTGGTTTGGTTGGGTTTTTTTTCATTTATACATTTATTTCCATTTCACTTCTGAATGAAACTGTTTACAGTAGCTTATCTATCCGTGTTTCTTTAACTCTGCAAGGCTTTGCTGTCTTCTGCTATTCTAGGAATCAACAGTTTTTTTATTGAGATGTCCTCAACTGAAAATAGAAAATATGCATCAAATTAACACTAACCAGGTTAATTAATTTAGGCAGATAAAGCATTACTTTCAGTGGTAGTATCAGTTGAAGCAATTTAGCCTTTGTCAGGCCTTCTTTTTGTCAGGTTGTTCTTAATCTGAATCAATGCATGATTGGTTCACCACACAGCCCAACAAACAGCATCCCCAGAAGATTATTACCATAGCAAGGAAGGTGCCAACAGCCAGAGAAAAGTAGGAAGGTCTACAGCTGGGACTGATAGCAGTAGTCGGAGTGCATGGGTTTATTGGTAAATACACGGTAAGCAATAAACCCATGCTAAATGTGAAAGCCCATTAAACCTTAAAGGTAGTATTCTGCTTTATTTTGATATATACTTTGTTTTACAAAAGTCATAGTCAAATATGTAATGAAAAACCACCACAAATATACTTCTATATGACTTCTGTGTGTGCGTAGCTTAGACACCTAAGTATAGTTTAGAATATTCAATGAAAGGAGAGTAAATGTGCAAGCACACAGAAGGCTTCAAGGTTTTTGGAAACATATCAGTCTGGGGAAAAAAGATCAAGTCTTTTATTGTCATTTTGTCAACTATATATCCTTACTAGAATGCATTGTAGTTAACAGAGAAGCACACTGGGAGGCAGCAGTGAATGATCATTGCAATCTTATATTTAAAATATATCATAGCAGGAGCTGTGCTCAATAGTAAATTAAGTAGTCTTCCTGTGTGAGGAGTGTTATAAAATAGTCCAGTCATTTCATTAAGTCTATGCTTTGCCTGTGTAATGAACATCAGATAGCTGTATGGGTATACTCTATTGAATATATTATGGATGTAGATTGATGAAGATTAAGAGAATTTACCCTTTGAAGTTAAGTTGAAACATGCCTACTTTATTGAAAGTAGACATTTTTATTCTTAGTATAAAAGTATTCATTAGAGTGATATTCAGTAGTAATTTTTATTATTCTTTAGCTCCTGCTTTTTCAGCATGAAAGTTTTTCATGCTGCTTTTTATAGTTACACAGAACACAAAATTCAGATGAAAATTCATGTTTTCATCCACAAAAGGTGCTAAAAAGAAGCTTAGTAATCAAATGCACTGCAGGTAAAAGCAAATACAATTACTTATGAGTAGGCCACAATAGACTTGTACTACCAAGACAATGCAATGTAAATGGAACAGCATGTCATAGTCACAATAAAAGATATTATAATATATGTAGAATACTCCATTTCATCATCTTTTCCAAACCACTACCCTAAAGCTGACACTAAGTAGCATGATAAAACTTTCCCTAATAAATTCCCTGAAAAAAAACCTATTTTGATTTTAAGATTTTTGGAACTAGCAAATGATACCATATATTCCCTGTAGGTGGGGTGGAAGGAAATTTCTCCATCTGGATATAATAACAATCCCAATTAAATTTTCTTTAGCAATACATTGAGTTGTAGAACTTATTTATTTATTTATTTTTACTCTTTACTCTGTCACTGTATAGACAGAAAGTATATTGTACCTATTACAGCCAAGATTAGAAGCAATCCACCAGTTTAAAAATATGTATTCCTTTAAAGGTTGAGCTTGGAAGTTTTCTAACTGGCAGTTAGGATCCAGCGCACACAGTTTGGATGCAGTGAACATCCACAGTTCGCTTGATTCTTTCAGCGTCTTTCTCCAAATTCCTGTTTTTGTTTTTTTTTTCATGTATGCCAAAGGAACAGCGTCCTCTTGGCTCTTTCATGGATGTAAGTCAAGACAGAGGTTTTGATGAAGGGGGAATTAAATGACACCTATCTTGGCAGTGCAGCCTGTAACAAAAGAGAAGTTCAACTACAGCCACTTTTTACTCTTAAGAGGAGCATACCTTCCTGCTCTGAGACAATGAGTCAAAATGACACAGTTGATCACCTTGACTTGTTCAGATTAGGCAGCTAGGGATCAAAAGTACCCATTCCATTGACTGTCTTTAGGGAGCAGCTGTGCTTGCTTCTCCCTGACAGTAACATGTTTCCATTAGATAATAGAAGAGATAATAGAAGTAGAAGCATTATTTTTTCACTTTTTTTTTTCCTAAGAATGTTCTCATGAATTTCTAATAAGAAGTTCATAAACTGAAACATTGATGAGCTTCTATGATTTAAACTAATAAACTTTTACTTAAAGTATTAACTTGATTTTACGAAGAGATCAATACGTAACTCTATTATCATCAGAGAGAAAAATAATATGGTTGCTCTTGCTGTTCTTTATGAATACTCATCCACAGAAGCAAGAAACACATAGATAAATAATTAAAAATTAGAGAAAGACAAATTTATTACTGTAAGTATTTAAGCTCTCCCTACTATACATTTTTAATGAATTCTATATTTTTAATGTATCTATTACTAAGATGGTTGAACTCCACATTTCTATTTCAGACTATTTCTCCTTTATGACATCTCATTTTGGGGACATGATGTAATGCAAGTTGGAGTATTAAGTTTTGACATAATTGGCATATGTATTTTCAGAATGATGGATTTGAGGGAAAGCGTATCTACTCACCTACTGAAGGATGGTGTATTTATAAAATCCAAAAACATAAACATAATGATTTTTAGTCATATCTGTTGAAGCTGAAGAGAGGTTAAAGCTGCCTATTTAACTTGATATATTCTGGGCAGGCCAGTGGCTCTCTCAAGCCATGTCTTAACCTATGAATAGATGAATTGAAAGGAACAATAAACTAGGCTGTAAGTCAAATATGAGTAGGTAGTATTTTTCCACAAAATAGTAAGGAATAGGGCAAAAGGGGGCTCATGAAGAAATCCTTTGAATTCATGCTCAGTACTTGTTAAAAAATAAACAAACAAACAAAAAAAAACCGCAAAACAACAAGAGGATTTCTAATATGTATAAAAAATAGTCAGGAGATAACTCAGTATTTCATTCATTAACTCTGGTAACTCCAGTACTCCAGTACTTATCAAAACAGATATACTTGCAACATTTAGAATACCTATCGCCATTTGACCAAAGCAAAAGTATTTTCAAGATCAAGTGGTGACATGGGAGTAACCATTTGATCAAATAGATTGAATGACAGCAGAAGTATGTTAACATTGTCCTTGAAAAGTTTCTTTGCAGTGGAGATCCCTCAACTCCTTTCTACTAGGAAATAAATCATGCCTTCCAGTGAATCACCCAAGCTCTCTGTAAATGTTCCTAAATGCATTACCTTTTTGTGTTTTGTTTTGCCTTCTTAACAGAAGAGGAGAGCAAGAAATAGCTGATGGATGATACAATGATTCTTCAATTTCATCTTCACTGGGAAGAAGGTTGATGCTGATATAGCATGTGCTGTCAAGCAAATCCACTTTTCAATACTAAATGCACATATGACCATAAATTCAGTAATTCAGGAGGAAGCTAAGTATTTTACTGTTGACTTAATTGGGATCAATGCCAGATATAGAAGTAGCAGGTTTTGCTTCAAAATTATGTAAAACTCCAATGAAAAACCACACAGGTGCTACCTATTCCTTTGCAGATAGCTGCAAAACCATGTTATTCTTCAGCTTAAAAAGAATATGGGTTTTTTTCCAAATTTTTGAGGTTAGGAGAGTTAAACAGTGTAAACTCCTTTTAATATAATGAGTGAGACAATTTACAGAGCTTAATAAATATTTAGGTTTCTATTTAGATTTGTCATAAAAACACTGAAGTAAATAAGCAGAATAAATGATGTAGCATAAATTAGATGCTAAAAATTCTTCCAAGTTCAGTCATTAAAATGACACTGATGCATCTATATATACATATACAGACATTATTAATGCCATGCATGTTTGTGTTACTTGATTTTGATAAACTGATGTGACTCTGTTCCAAAGCTCCTGCTATTTACACAACTGGAAGCACTTACTACTAACTTGAGTAAGTATTACTACGTCATTTGGTGTTACATTTTTAGTTAGAAAATATATGCATCTAACATTATATCTCCCTACATAGTTTCTGATGAACATCATTCACTGTGATATTTCAGAAAATCTTTGCTTATGGTAGACCTTGAACAACCACTGAGATATAGGAAATCAAAATTCAGGTTGCTCCAACCTGAAGCAAAAGCAAGAACCTATACTAGAAGTGATGAGGGTATTAGTGACTAAAGTATCTCATGTCCACAGTGGGTTGTTGGCTCTGACTACAATAGTACTATGAAACCGAGAAAGATTTTTTTCCAATTCACTATCTGTGAAACTTGTGTTTCTAATAAAGATTTCATTTTCAGTGACACTGAGCATTTCTGCATGAAAGACAATATTTTATCTAAATTCTTCACCAGCTATAACTAACAGCACAGGAATTCTAATCCTAGCTCTGCCATTTACCTGATAGATAAATGATAGGTTGCTGCATTTTTCTTTGCTGCTCTTTCTCTTCCCATCTTTCATTTTTCTGGTATAAGAGACAGTACCTCTGAGCATTTACTTAGTAATTATTGATTTGAGATCTTCACTAGGATCGTTAAGAGCTGCAGTAATATCAACACCATCAGAAATATCTCTTCATCTCACTAATATAACAGGTGTCATCTTTTGTTCAAAGAGTTTCCAAGCAGGAGGATTTTATAAAAACTAAAAAAATGAAGGCAGTCTTCTTCATTTCATACCATCTTTCATATAATCTTCTTAGTGGTACATCCTATTACAACCTGTTCCTTTCTTGAGTTATTGCCCTGTTTGAGACAGAGGCTACAGTTTCACAACTGTTAGTTCATCTTTTGCTTTACAGTGCAGTATATTGTGTTTCTGATAAAAGAGTAGGACTACACAGCAAAGAAAAATGTTATTTAATTGTAACTCAGAGACAGATACAGCCTTCCAGACAAAAAAGGATATTACATGACACCTTGGTCTCGTAAGGAGGCATGTGGTCACACAGGATAGTCTTGTGCAATTCATTCATATTCAGCAGCAGTTCATATGCTAACAGCTTAGATAGAAACTTCTAGTTATCACCCATTGTTTATAGTGAAACATACAAAATCAATTATTTACAACACATAAGATGGAAAGACTCTTACTGCAGAAGTTCCCCCTCTGTGCTGGAAAGAAATCTCATAATTACCATACTTGATCTAAAAATACATTAATTGTAAATTAACAATCTACTATACATGAACTGTTTTGAGAGAGCAGCAAGAGTGGCTGCTACAGAAAGGAAAGCAAGCCAGGAGCAACTGGTGACAGAAGAGCAATGCCCGTAAGGTCAAGGGCAGAGTCTCACAACATCCAAATTAGAAGAGTAAAGCAGGTCTGACGGCAGTAGTGAAGAGACCAGGGGTTGCCAGTCAATTCTGTCATGGCAGAGGAGGTCCAAAGTCAAGGGTCAAAGGCAAGTCAGCAGCTCAGTATCCAAATTCGTAGAGCATATGATCAGGCACAGCTGTAATGTAGCTCAGGCAAGGACTAAGAATAAGAGTCTGAGCTTGAAAGCAGCTCCCAAGTGGTGAGGGAGCACCTCTGACTTCTTTCATGTGTAGCAATTTCCCAGCAGCCAGAATCCAGTTTAGAGCATTGTGCTGTATCAGAGGTGGAGCTGAGCATAAGCAGCTTAACTCCTGTAAAGGGTCCTGACAGTTGGCTGTCCCTATCCCAGAGTCCTTAAGATTACCCAGAACCTTTTGCTAGGGTTTTAAACAGAACTGTCTTGTTAGAATTAAACAGAACTCAGGCAAAACAGTATTTAATTTAGTTAACTAGCTAAAAAACATTTTAAAATGCATATGTTATAGCCAAGGCCTTACACTCCACCTGGCTTCTTAAATAACTTCAATAGCCTTGTTTTTCCAATTGAAAGTGTTTGAACATGATCTGTAAATGGAAGAAAAATACAAAAGATATAAGATGATGAAAATACTGAAAAATAGTCAAGCAAGTTTGACAATGTCATCTGAAATTTGCTTGCAATGAATGTTTGATTAATATTGACACTAGTGAAAAGAAACACCTATTTATAACCTCCAAATAAGATTTTACCAGTAGTTTTTCTTTCTGTTCTCTTTAATCATGAATCAAAATATTGAATCTAAAATGCACGCAGGGTGCTTCTTTCTAATTGTTAAATCATTTCAGTAAAATCTGTTGGTAGAAACAGAGGTTTCAGAATCTTAAGCTCCTTGGAAATGTGCATGATATTTTTATCCACAGCTGACATGCTAGGGAAGAAGAGCAATGTTGTTTACTCCCAGGTGGTTTAAATTTGATTTGAACTCACAGCTGAATTTAAGCTGATGAATAGCTTTTTATTGAACATGAATAAATTGAGAAATTCAGATTAGTCAGCCACTTTTTTGTCATAATTTAAATTCCAGAGAAGTTGCATTTAACAAAAATAGAAATGCATGCACAATTGATGAATTGTACCTGATGACTAGCTGAATTAATTAAATCATTAATGAATTTAATGCTGTTCTAGGTCTTTTCACTATTGGTGTTCTTATGAGAAAGAATTTGTACAAAACAAAAGGAGAACAACTGCCATCAAAGATAAGAACAAGTGAATGCATGAATCAACTAATGCAGACTAATACAGAGAGGTAGATTCCTGCTCGTAAACATACACAACAGCTCTTCCACACAGACTGTAACAAACGTTTCGGTCATGTATAAAAACAAAAAAATCTCGACTAGCTAATATGGTCTTTTGAGAACTAGACAACACGGAACACCTTGTCAGCATTCAGTTGAACTTCAGAGCCTGAAACCGTTTTTCACAAAAGAGAAGGTAATCCTAGCAATCCTTTCTGGAGTCAACTAGCATTATCTAAGCATAAGAAAATCAGAATCTGGCTGTCTGTTCATTGTTAAGACAAAGGCTTAATTGAAGTTAAAGTTTCAATTATGTTTTGGCTTTTTTTCCTGACAAAATGAGAATTCCATTTCTCCAGAAAAGTCTTTCTGTGGATTTTCTATGTATGTATGTATATATGTCTATGCTTATTTGGAAAATGCTTTGAGACCAAAAGATAACAAAGGCTACATATTATAATTTATTCTGCTGAGGAACCTAGATAACAATGACATTTCCTTCTCATAACAGTGACAAATTGTGTGAGTCTACTGTCTAGACAAAGAAGGAAAGGAGTAACCAAGAGAGGAAATATTGGAAAGACTCCCCTTGTATTTAGTGGAAAGTGGTTAGAGCCCATTAGTGCTGCTAATTTGGCTTTTGGAGAACTTATGATAGACCATTAGAATCAGCCCTCTGAAAACACAATAGGTTGATGGAGAGCTGAGGCAGGAGTGTGTCTGTGTGTTTGTTTGTCAGTTTAATATAAGAAAATTACTTGTGGCACTGAAAAAATTACATCTGAATAAATTTTAGCTTAACAATTTACAAATTTCAGATAAAAGCAACTTAACAGTGCAGGGTGTTTACTTAAATAGAGTTCCCTAAGTAATTGTTTGTATTAAATTCTTATAAATATTGAGTAACTTGGTACTTAATAGTTATTTATTTTGCATATCAGTGATGTCTATCATAAATATGTTATATACTTTTATCATGTCTTTATTTTATGTATAAAAATATTTCCCAGAAGTTGGACAAATCTTAAAACAAGTTGAAAAACATCTACAAAACAATCACAGGAGTTTTGTAAACCCAAGAGATAACTGCAGCCCTCTAACAAATAATACCATCTGTTGTCCGTTTGGTTAGTGTATTTATAAATTCTAGTGGTTTCTTATTATTTGGTAGTTAGTAGTAAAATATTACAAAATTTAATTGAAAAACACTTGGGTTTATAGGCTCATTTTGGATACTAATCTTTCAACATCTGAGTGCACAGCTAAGCAGTATGATAGGCACATTTGCATTTACAAAGATTACATGCAAATCAATCTATTTACATCCCTAGTACACTAGTCTGAATCTAAAGTTATGCCCACATCTGATTGAGAGAATGGGAGTTTGATACCTTAAAACTGGTTCTAAAGTTGAAGGTGAGTCACTTAGCTCTATTTCCAAGTACACTGGCATTATGTTCTTTGTTCCCTTATAAAGAGTGGGACATCTTTTTGGAAAGTAGTAATCCCAAAATAGACAGAACCCATGTGTGGGGCATTATTTTCTGGATGATAGTATGATATTGTGCTTTGGAAAGTACTCTTGTCAATGAAAATACAAAATTAACAAGAGGTAGGATTATTCTTTAGTGTTTCACAGTTTTTTTGGAGCAAATTTGAATTAGTTTAGTGTTATCTAATCTGTTCTAGTGTTATCATAGTTGCATCTAGTGTTATCATCTGTTGCAGATAACACCAAACTAGGTGGGAGTGTTGATCTGCTTGAGGCTTGGAAGGCTCTACAGAGGGACCTGGACAGGTTGGATCAATGGATCGAGGCCAATGGGATGAGGTTTAATAAGGCCAAGTGCCGGGTCCTGCATTTCGGTCACAACAACCCCAGGCAACACTACAGGCTTGGGGAAGAGTGGCTGGAAAGCTGCCCAGCAGAAAAGGACCTGGGGGTGTTGGTGGACAGCCGGCTTAACATGAGCTAGCAGTGTACCCAGGTGGCCAAGAAGGCCAACAGCATCCTGGCCTGTATCAGGAATAGTGTGGCCAGAAAGAGTAGGGAAGTGATCATGCCTCTGTACTTGGCCCTGGTGAGGCCCCATCTCGAGTACTGTGTTCAGTCCTGGGTCCCTCACTACAAGAAGGACATTGAAGTGCTGGAGCGTGTCCAGAGGAGAGCCACCAAGCTGGTGAGTGGTCTAGAGAACAAGTCATATGAGGAGAGGCTGAGGGAACTGGGCATGTTTAGTTTGGCGAAGAGGAGGCTGAGGGGGGACCTCATTGCCCTCTACAACTACCTGAAAGGAGAGTGTAGAGAGGTGGGCGTTGGACTCCTCTCAAAGGAGTAAAGACAGGACCAGAGGAAATGGTCTGAAGTTGCGGCAGGGGAGGTTTAGATTAGATATTAGGAAGAATTACTTTACTGAGAGAGTGGTCAGGCACTGGAACAGCCTGCCCAGGGAGGTGGTGGAGTCTCCATCCCTGGAGGTATTTAAGAAACATGTAGATACGGCACTTCAGGGCATGCTCTAGTGCCCGAGATTGTTGGTTTGTGTCTGTTTGTTTGGGGTCTTTTTGTTTGTTTTTTGGATTTTTGGGGTTTTTTTGGTTTTTTGGGTTTTTTTTGTGTGGTTGGACTCGATGATCTCAAAGGTCCCTTCCAACCATGAAGATTCTGTGATTATCAACAAATACTGTGATGCTGATGCAATGGCATTGTTTACAAGCTTAAAGTTTCAGTTCAGGATAGTGTGGTTGAAATGTAAATAAATAAAAAACCCAACACTTTTTCATATATCTGTTTTGTCTTCCTAGAAAACTGACCTTTCAATTTACCTTTGAAAAAATTTCAATAGTATTGAATAGGAAAAAGAGTCATAATTACATGATGAGGGAAAATTTGTACTGAGAAATATAATAGTGTCATATTTGAACTTCTGCCTCTTTCCCAGCATAGGTAACTTTTGTACAAAACGTATTATACACCTGCATATGCACATAATACTAAAAATGGCTTAAACAGAAAACTGGAAGACCAGTGAGCATGCATTTATGCCCAATGCATTGTAATAAGAGACAGCAGCCATGATGTCAAAGACATCTAAAAACTACCATGAAAAGCAATCATTGATGTATGTTGCATTGAAATAGAAAGAGATTACCCATCCTTTATAAACAGGGTATAATTATTTCTGTAATTAACACACACCAAGCACACATGATGTACAAACTTAATTTCTTAGAGACACGTAACAGGAAAGAGCCTTGCAGTATTAGGAAGATGTTTTATGTGATATGGTACTTCTGAAATATTTCTAAATTTATTTCACATGTTTTTCATATGTTTGTGTTGGTAGGCTATGTGAAATAACTAAGTGTATACTTGTGTGATATAATGAATTAAAGGTACACATATGATTTAAATACAAATTTAAAAAAAATTCTTATATTACAAATAAATTACATTAATTAAATATATACCTGCATGGTATGATATACTAAATATTTCAGTTATATCTAATTTCTGAAATTTTCATATTCTTGGTCTATGAAAGAAAAGTTTTTCTTTACTGATTTATTTTTCTTTATTTTTTGGCACATGTCAGTAGCCTCACACTCAATTTACTTAGTATTGCTCTGCTTTACTACCATTAGTGACTCTTTTTTCTGCTTGTGAATACGAACCTTATTCACAGATTTTTCCATCTTAATACAGCATTTCACGATGTTAAAATTATATGTCTCTGGTGTGGGAAGAGAGTTATATGTATAATTCAGAAATAAAAAAAAATAATTTTCTGACCACATTCCTTAAAAAAATATGCTTGTGAAGGAGAGTGCTTTGTGATTCTAGAGCTTAGAAGAATATGCAACTTTCATAGACTCCATATAACTGGAGGAAAAAAAAAAAACCACTCTTGGTTAATAGACATAACTGACAAGAAATTGTTTTGAATGTAATAACTAAACAGCACATGAATGGTGGCAACACATTCACAATGCAGCGTGCCCTGCTCACACAGGACAGTTGGTGTTAGTGACATAAGCATATTATTCACTTTATTAGTTCACAGTTCTAGTTTTGTCTGCTATACTTCTATAAGCTTTGGAGTTTGAGGACAGTTGTTTGTCTCCACTGGGTAAGCTAATGACTATTCAGTTGTACCTTTGGTGTTACTATTGTTAATATTCACAGTTCTGTAAAACATGTTTTCAGAGTACACACACTTGTGGTGGGAAGACCCTGCCTGGGTGCCAAGCGCCCACCAAAGTCTATTACTCCCCAACTCAGCTGGACAGGGGAGAAAAATTACATCAAAAGGGTTGTAGGTCGAGATAAGGATAGGGAGATCATTCAGCAATTGCCTTCATGGGCAAACCGGACTGGACTTGGGGAAATTAGTTTAATTTATTACAATTCAAATTAGAGTAGGATAATGAGAAATAAAACCAAATCTGAAAAATACCTTCCCCCCATCCCTCCCTTCTTCCCGGGCTTAACTTTACTCACAATTTTCTCTACCTCCTCCCCCTTCCAATTCCGCAGGGGGAGGGGGAATGGGGGTTGCAGTCAGTTCATCCCACATTGGCTCTGCTGCTCTTTCCTCCTTAGAGAGAGGACTCTTCGCACTCTTCTCCTGCTCCAGCATGAGGTCCCATCCATGGAAGACAGTCTTCCATGAACTTCTCCAATATGAGTCCTTCCCACGGGCTGCAGTTCTTCACGGACTGTTCCAGCATGGGTCCCTTCCACAGGGTTCAGTCCTTCAGGAACAGGCTGTTCCAGCATGCATCCTCAATGGGGTCACAAGTCCTGCCAGGAAACCCAGTGTGGGCTTCTCTCTCCATGGGTCCACAGGTCCTGCTATGAGCCTGCTCCAGCACAGGCTTTCCATGGGGTCACAGCCTCCTTTGGGAGGAGGTGTGAAGTCCTCCATGGACTGCAGGTGGATGTCTTTTCCACCGTGGACTTCCACGGGCTGCAGAGGGACAACCTGCCTCATCATGGTCTTCATCACAGGCTGCAGGGAAATCTCTGATCTGGTGCTTGGAACACCTCCTCCCCCTCCTTCTTCACAGACCTTGATGTCTGCAGAGTTGTTTCTCTCACATGTTCTCATTCCTCTCTCCTGCTGCAGTTGCTTTTGCACAGATTTTTTTTCTTCCCCTTCTTAAATATGTGACCACAGAGGTGGTACCACCATTACTGATGGGCTTAGCCTTGGCAGGAGGCAAGTCTGTCTTTAAGCCAGCTGGCATTGGCTCTATCGGACATGGGGGAAGCTTCTAGCAGCTTCTCACAGAAGCTACCCTGTAGGAAGCGCCTGCTAACAAAGCCTTGCCATGCAAACCCAAAATACACACTTTTAATACTTCGTAAAATAAATTAGTTACATTATTCTAGAATTTGAACATGATCCTAGCAAGATTCTCAGAAATAATCAATAATGTTGCTGTGTTTGAACAACGCACCTAAGGATCTTAAAATTTTTTTGACTGAGATGGACAACCGTTTTTTCTGTTTCTGTGGCTGCTTGTGCTCAAGGCAAATTTTTCATTGTCCATCAGGACATCAAGATTCCATCACAAATTTGCAGTCAATAGCTGTTGTCCCCAATGACAAAAACATCTCCTTCTCTCTCTCTAGGTATCTCTAGATCTAGATCTAAAGCTTTATCAAATAGCTTTAACAAATTCTTCACCAGTGCTTAAATCTGCAAGGCACTCTGGATTGATGTCAGCTATTTGGGGAAAGTTGAGTGTGGAAATAATGAGGCTCACAAAGGATTAGGAAAATGATGAATTCTCAGTTTAAATAAGATTTTAAAAAAATGAACAGATATTGACAGAACTGAGTTATTGTTTTCATGTCTGTAGTGTCAGTTTCCTCAGGAGAATTAAGATATTTTAGGTTTATTCACAGTCTTCCAAGAATTCTGAGATTCCCTGAGATGGGAGAAACTTGTCTCCTTCCCTGTAGTTAGATTCTTTCTTCCTATCTCACCCCAGAGTTAAGGTCATCTGCTGAAAAACCATGATGTATGCCAGTTATTGTCTTCCTGGAAAAGAACTTTTCCTCCAGGATTTAGAATCTGCTTCCTTTATTCTCCTCATCTTTTTGGCAGTTGATATTCTTCCCTGCTTCCTAGGGAATCCAAGTCTTCCATGTTGATTGCCAGATTAAACTGATACTTAGATAATATCTGATTAGATAGGATCAAATTAGTTCCTTGAGTTGCATATAATGAGTGAGAACAGAACTGTTTAAAAAGTGGCTTTGATCTGTTGACGTAGACCACAAACAGCGTTAAGCCTGACTTAACTGATATTAATAAAGGAAAACTTCCGTGATGCTAAATGTGATAAAGATTAAGGTCATTTATTTTATTGGGATCTAAGAATCCGGCCTTGATCAGTTCACATAAAAACTGCTGTCCAAAGCTGTCCTTTTGCTGAATTGTATTCCTTATTAATTTCCTGTGTTTTGCTTTGTGATTTACCTATTGGATTTTAAAATGATGCATGACTTGAAAACACCTCCACAGCACAAAGGAAATAGAAGTGCTTTTATTGATATTGTGATCAAATGAGCAGTAGTGCATAGCCTTGCTTTCTATAAGAGAGGTGTATTTATCACATTGTACATACAGTCTGTTTCATAAAGCAGACATCAACAATCTCCCTTTCCTGCTGAAATTAACTGTATGGGAGTTAACACATTTGTACAAGAAATCTACCTTATCCCTGTTTTGTGTCGAAGATACAAAACAGGTTAGATAAGAGAGTTGTTATTCCTCCCTCCTTAAAAAATAGGAAAGCCAGAAAAAGCAAAGAGCAAAATTTTCAAAAGCTGCCTGTGATGACTGGATACCTAGCTCCTTCTGAAATCGCATAGACAACTTTGAAAATTTCAGGCTAGGTATCTATTTTTCAGCTTACAGATGGTTTTAGTTATTTATACAAGGCCTGTCAGATTATTCATGCCTTAATGTTCTGTTTTTAGTGGCTCACATACCAAATAACAGCTTTGCAGTTGTGTTGGTGTTTCTTTGGCATATGACAAAATTATTGCATAGGTATTTGTTGGTGATATGAGCCACTCCTTTTTCTTGCTGTTTTACAGTACAATCAATAGGTGACTGATGACCTACATCATGAAAAGAATTATTCTCAAGGTTGGCTATCTCTTTTTTCAAATGAAATGTGTTGGTTTTCACATTATTGCATGGAATATAACTATTGTTAAAAGACAGATCATAAAGGATCTTCAGCAGAAGCAGGTGATGAAGCACTTTTATTCTAAGCCTTTTTTTTTTTTTTTTTTTATTTGCTGACTGGCCAAGTTAGACCAATAAGGTTTAGCCAGCAAACTGCATTGATAACATGCATTGAGGGGAATCTAAGAAACAAAAGAATAGACAGATATGGTGCCTTATTCTTTATGTTGTTTAATTTCCAGCTAGATTTCTACCTAAATGATTCTTTATGTAAAGAAAAGGGGGGTTTATATGATTGTTTTTACTTTGTGATGTTACGGGATCACTGTAATCTGTTAATGTGTTCTTGAATATATTTATGTTCATTTAATTGATTTTTTTCAACCTTTTATGGATTTTAAAACTAGAACTGTTTTTTTTTCTGCTGAAAGAAAACAGACATGTCAGAATAAAACATCTCATGAATTCATTTCTGAGGTTTGTGCAAACACAACTGTAAAAATCAAGTGGAATATTTTGTTTTGACACAAAAATGAATGATTTCTGCCCCAAATCACTTTCATTTTAAAATTACTTTTTTTTTTTTTTTTTTTTTTTTTTCTTCCTTTAGTGAAAACGCTGAAAATCTTTTATGGTCAATAAAGTGTTTTACTGAGCTGAAATAATACTTTAACTTTTTGATTTAATGGAAAAACTGACAGTAAACCACAAAAATTCTTACCTTGTGGATGTGCTACTGACGTGCGGAAAACAGACTCCACAACCTGTGAGGTTGTAAAGTAGGTATGTTTATTCAGCGCCGGGCAGCACGGGGGGTTGCCCCACCACAATCATGCATGCCCACCGCGGCAGTTAGCTTAGGATTCATACAACCAAATCTTACATATTCAAGGCCGCTTATACATATCCATAACCTTTCCCCGAAAAGGCGGCCTTTATTACAATGAGTTACGAGAAATCATTTCCATCGTCTCCGCCTTTAACTCCTCCCAGCTGCGCACGCGCAGTGCCCCCTGGTGGTCGTGGGCCGGGGTCTCGGGGATGAAGGCTGTACGTCTTCCTCGCTGTGCACCTCTCACCTTTAATCTTGATATGCTGCTCCAGGCCACAGAACTGGTTTCAGCCAGATGATCGCTCTCTCAAGACAACTGGGTTCCTTCTTTGAATACCAATTGTTCCCTATCTCCCAGCGAGGTCTATGTGACCACTTTATTGTTTCAACACGTCCTTTCTTTGCCTAAACACCTTAGCAATGGCTTAAGGCTATAGATATATAGCTTAAGCCGAGCAATGGCTCTGCTATTAACCCTTGAGTGTTAGTTCCCTTTATCACTACTGTGATTCTTTAGCTAGAAAAAGGATCCTTTAATTTACTTTTCTATTCCTTTTAGGCCTTTAATTTTTAAATATTTGAAAAATGCATCTGTGTTAAATTATATATATACAGTGGGTGTGTCCAAAAAGTTATTCAAACTTTACAAAGTTTACATAGTGATAGTGCTTAATCACTAGTTAGTAACACTAGTAAGTAACTAGCAGTTAGGAACCAGTGGTAGCAGTAGCAGTTTTTAGGTTTTGGTGAATACAGGTGAGCAGCTCAATTATAGATTAAAGGAATTAAGGTCTATGTTAGCATTTTTGTTCTGATCACAGAACCACTTTTGAGGCAAATCTCCCAATCTGTTTAGGTCACTTTGAATTAGGGTGCACTAGAAAGCACAAACTGGATTCCTTCCATATGATACTATGCTGGAAGACAGGCACCAGAACTTTACTTAATCCAAAGTGAAAACAGACAAATAAAATACCTGAAATGCATCTAATGTGAAATCCAGACCTTCAGCGCCAAGTATTTATCTCTACAGACCAGAACTTTTTGGCCTACTTGGTAATGTAGACGTGGTCTCAGTGGTCCAGTGTTAGCACTTAATGTAGATATTTAATCCTGCCAGTAGACAAGCAGATAGATGAGTCATTGACAATTGTCACTGAGAGACTTTTTTTTTTTCAAACTGTTTTAGTTTGCTGGCTGGTTTGGTTCTCCAGGTGGATTCAACCCACAGTCATACAAACAGGTATATGTAAGATGAAGTGAGGACAGGTTACTGCTTCTCCTGGTGGTAATTCAGACAGCCAGTTTGTAAATCCAGGATTCTTATGTAGTCAATGGAGAGAGGCTATTTGGGAATTAAAGTGCTTTCAGTCATCTTCTGAAGTCTCCACTGAGTATATAAAGTGCTCATATTTTGCTCTA